>NC_091065.1:9813560-10113560 GCF_000393655.2 Nicotiana sylvestris | reverse complement strand
TCCCATAAATCTCTCCCTTAATTTTAATATTTTCTCTTTATTCCAAGACAAGATCTCAATCTCTCAAAATCTTCAAACTTGAGAGGCTTTGTGAAGATATCTGCAATTTGATCATGAGACTTCACATACTTGAGCTCGACTTCCTTCTTAGCAATTCATTCTTTGATGAATTGATACCTTGTGTCTATATGCTTGCTTCGATCATGATACACCGGATTCTTCGCGAGTGCTTGTGCAGATTTGTTGTCAATACAAATCTCTATAGCTTCAATTTGTGAAAAATTGAGTTCCTTCAATAATCTTCTTAGCCAAATAGCATGACAGGTACATGATGTTCCTGCTACGTATTCAGCTTTACAAGTCGAGAGTGTAACAATGGATTGTTTCTTTTAACTCAAAGAAATAACAAAATCACCCAAGAAAAATACAAAACCAGTTGCACTTTTTCTACCATCAATATCTCCCGCATAATCACTATCACAAAATCTCATAAGGTTGAAGTCATTAGAAGAAGAATAAAATAACCCAAATTCAATCGTACCTTTCAGGTAACAAAGAATTCTTCTAGTGACTATCAAATGAGTGGAGGTAGGAGCTTCTATGAAAAAGCTTACCATTCCAACTGCAACGAGTATATCTGGCCTTGTACAAGTCAAGTACCTCAAACTTCCCACAAGACTTTTGAAAAATGTGTAATCCACTTTAAAACTCGGACAATGTTGTCCCACTCTCCATCGATGTGTTCACGGGGTTGCAATCGAGCATGTTGAACTTCTTCAATATCTCTTTTGTAAAGTTTTCTTGAGAGATAAAATTTTCATCCTCCATCTGCTTCACTTCTAGGCCCAGGTAGTATGACATGAGCCCTACATCTGTCATCTCGAACTCTTGGGACATATCCTTCTTAAAAGCTTCAAACAAACTTGGGTTATTACCGTGAAAATACGATCATCAACATAAAGACAAACAAGAAAGATATCTCCATTAGTATGAAATTTAAGGTAAAGAGCATATTGTCAACTTATCTTGAATCTCAATGCACGAGTTAGAAGATAATCTTATTGTCAAGCTTTATCAGACGATCAGGAGTATTGAAGAAGGGTAACATTCCTAAATACCGATATAGCCTCCAACCTATAGATGTGGTCGACAACACACCGATAAGAATGACTCTATTAGACATGGCTCTGAGACATCCTAGGACACTTTTAAACCTTAAGCTCTGATACTAAGTTTGTCACGCCCCAAAATCCGAGGAGCGCGACCGACGCTCAACTGAGTAACCCCGACTGAGCAAGCCTGATAGGTTTCATACAACCCCATTTTGTCTTTGAATAAAAGGGAAATGTACACCATTAATAAAATTCTATAAATATGTCATTAACAATTCCATTTCATTTCCATTATCAACTTCGTTCACAATTTGGAAGATATTACAAGTTTTATACATCATTGCAAATCATCAATATTTTTACTTTAATTCAAATACCCAACATTACCCACAACCTATCTACGGAGCCTCTAAATACAACTGAAGAGTAATATGAAAATACCGGCAACAAGGCTCCGGCTATACCTCAAATACAATGTAGATGATAAACAGATGAAACATGACCCCGAAACGAAGTGGGGCTCACCAAGTCAGCTGAAAGGATGATGTGGCACTAGCTGTGACCAACACTGCCTACTATAGAAACACCTACATCCATTTAAAGACATAGCGCCCCCGGCAAAAGGGACGTTAGTGCCATCGAATAACACTAGTATGTATAATTATATATCGTTTCATCAAAAAGAACAACCATACAAAGACAAAGAAATAATAAGGATTCAACAAAAGCTTTAAACAATCACTACATCATCAGATAAAAGGAATCACAACTTTCACATAATTTCCATAGCTTTAGTTTGGGGCTTTTAATACTGTTCATCATCATTCACAATACCACCGCTTTCTTGAGCGGAGTCCGATCACGGCACGATCGGCTAAGCCGTCTTTCAAGACGTTACCCTTATTTCAGTCTCACTTTCCAGTTTCAATTATCATTGCATTATCACCATGTGTGTATAATATGGCATCCGATCACGGCCCGATTGGCTAAGCCGTCTTACAAGACGTTACCCTTTTCCGTTAACCATCTCACTTCAATCTTTGGTTTCACATGTATTAGTTCATCGGCACTTGGGGCCACAATTATCACATCATACTTGGCACTAGACCATATTTCATAACTCTTATTCCACATCACTTTCACTTTCAACATCAAACTTGCAATTTAAGATAATGGGCTCATACAAGAGCAATTCAAGTTATAAGCATAGAAGGGAATTCTCATGATTCCGCATAATAATCATAATTTAGCTTGACTTGAAATCTAGGTAATTTAGCATATTGTTCACATTCTTCACATATCCTCAATTACCAAGAATAACACATTGAACACATTGAGACACACCTTTCACATATATTCTTGCAACACCAAATCCCTTGAAATAACAAATACTTCATAAATCAAATTCCGGACATACAACATATGCGGGGACACCATGGGCGCTCAATTTTTAAGAAGAAGGAGTTTTAGCCATACATACCTGAAATTTGCCCCTTAATGATACTACAATGATCCAATACACTTAAGCAACTTCAATCTACAATACAACATTCAATAGGGCCAATATTAGTAATAAATTCCATAACTTATGCCATTTAGGCATATTATCAAACACCTTGTAAGTATAGATCTTTACACCTCATAACTACAGTATTGGTTCATCCAACTATCTCCATTAAAAAATAATTTATTGCACCATCATTCCTACCCAATTTATAACTTCCAACAACATATGTATGTCCATCCATTCACACCCAACCAACAAATCTTATCAAATAATCACCTTTCAATCTCTACAATAATTATATATTTATATTGGAAACTTATGGCTTCCAATCACCAAACCAAAAGTACAAATACTTAATTCATACTCATATTCTCATAATATAACCATATATGTAAGTCTAAGGGTGTAGAATTTACCTTTTGGAAGAAATCTTGCAAACCCTACTTTGAGTTCTTGAAGGAATTTCTTGACTATCTATGTGTTTCATGAGTAGATTTCATCAATACTAGTGTAGGAATGATGAAATTTTACTAGGGTTGGAGGTTTTGAGAGAGTGGAGGAAGATCCTAAGAGTCGTCCAAACGAAATGGGAGAAAATGAATCCCGAAATTGTGTTTATAAGCCCAGATTTTGGATGCTACCTCGGATGCTTAGCATCCCCACTTCACTCCTCTCAGGAGCTTGGATGCTGACCTGGATGCTTTGGCAGCACTTCACTGCCAGCTCCTCTTTTTGGATGTTGCCTCAGATGCTTCACATCCGCGCAGTCCTACGCCAGCCTTTGTTGATTTGGTCATAACTTCTTGTAGGAAAGTCTAAATGACGAACGGTTTGAAGAGTTAGAAACTACACTCAAAGGCCTTTCATTTGATAGGCTATGCATCATCTAAAATATTATATATCCTTAGATATGCTTGTCCAAAATGTGGTCTTGTGCGTACTCATTTGGAATTTTAGTCTATCATGCAATTTTTCCAACTTGGCTTAGACTTATACACTTATAAACATATCCAATTGATATCCATTATATCATGAATCCTCATTTGCACAGAAAATAAAATAATTAGCCTACCTTGGCACCACGAAATCTTAAATTACTTAGCAAAATTTTCCGGGACTTTACAACTAGCAGATGCCCTAGCCTGTTGTTGGGTAGCTACCAACTGTGCCAACAAATATACCGCACTCCTCAAGTCCTGATCTGATGGAAGCAGAGGGGGAACTGGATGTATGGACTCACTAGGAATCTCCTCAGGTGGTGAAAGAGCCGGTAATCGCTGGGTAGGGGTCTCTCCATGCGACTCCAATTGGGCCCCATCTGCTGGGGTACCCTGATAGTCTCCTCACCTACTGTTGTTTCTCTCCTCTGGCTAGTCGTAGCCTTCCTAGTTACCATCATTTGTGCATACAAATGTGAAAACGTAAGCTTAGCTCAAATTTCCTATAACTCAGTGCTACAACACGATTTAGATTTGAAAGAAGGGTAACTAACTCCTAAATGCCTTGTAGTCCCCTGCTTATATAATGTGGTGCACCACACATCTATAAACAAGACCCTACTAGACATGGCTTGTAGACTCCCTAGGATAGAACTGCTCTGATACCACTTTTGTCATGCGCCTCACTTATCATTGCATACCACTTGTGACTAAGAGACTTTGAACATGTAATGTCATATTTTCCCAATGGCCATATTGCAAGATAATGTGCGATGCAAAATATAAAACTGAATAGAGACTAACGCTCACTAAACGTCAACATAAACCTGGGCTGGCACGACCGTCATAATTACTACAAATGACAAGCCAACAAACTATACGTACAAGGCCTATAAGACCAATATACTGCACTAACTGACATGATATATCTACAAGCCTCTACTGATGGATGTACTGTGATCGAAACAGGGCCCCGACCTACCCTTAAACCAGCTACATATATACACAAGATGTACTCCAAACTGCTAGACCCGACAACTTCGAAAGACGAGGAGCTTACCTATAAGGCTTAACTCAAGAATACACCTACTGAGGAGGTCTACTCGACTTTATGTCCGAACCTGCACGCATGAAATGCAGCGCCCCCAGAAAGGGACGTCAGTACAAAATAATGTACCAAGTATGTAAGGTAATATACTGAAGCTGAAACTTAACTAATAAAAGAATAATTGAAAACAACTGGGAGTGAAAGAAAATCTAAAGATATGCTCATCTGCTGATACTGACTCAACTCTCTCAATATAGTCAGTAAAATAGTCGTCCGACCCTATAAGGCTTGGTATCCATATATATCTACTTTGCCATAGTAGGCTCGCTCATAAGAGCTCGGCCATACTAGGCTCTGTATCTCGACCAAATGGGCTCGCTCGTAGGTGCTCGGCCACAACAAGCTCGGTATATTACTTACCATCTGATTTGAGGTTGCCCATAGGGGCCTGCCCATCGATTATAGCTCGATGGTAATGAAAATACTTTTAACACTGTTCATATGTAAATTCTCTACTCTCTTGACTGGAAGAAGAAAATATTCAATTGAATATAAAGTCCCAATAAGGAGAATATTGTAACTTACAAAACTAGGAAAATATATGTAAATTTCGGGACATGAATTTTTCTTTATGTCTCGTTATCAAACTTGTATAATTACGGAATCATGAAAAATGAAGGAAGAGCTTAGCCTTAACATACCTGAATTAGGAACAACTTCGTATAATTATCCCGTTGGAAACCTTCGTGGATTGAATTTAGAATCCAAAAATCAGATTTAAGTATCTGCGCTTTGGATTTGAACGAATGGGTTCTGTTCTTGTTTCTTCAACGTTTTTCCTAAAGACCAAGTGACTTTGAAACCTTTCCAAAAAGCAGACTTTTTACATCAAGGTGATTTTTAATATTTTTTTTCAAAATAATGGAATCCAACACTCTTATGTCTTTAGTTAAGACTTGCTTTTCACATTCTCTTGTCTTTAGGATAAGACTTTACAAGACTTATTTTAAGACTTATCTTCAATGCACCTATACATGAACCATCCTTCCTAATTAGTGACCTTGTGCCACGTGGGAGGGTGATAGAATTTATAATTTTTATTCACTTATTATTTAACTGAGTAATGTCTTGTTACCCATTACCCGCATAATCTAAAAACCGTCCCAAATTACTTAAAATTCTATTTATTTCTAAAAATACTTCATATATATTTTATATATTATACTACCATAGTCACATGGTATCTTGCATAGTACTAGTTCATAATTATCGGGTATTGTCGCTTGACCCGTATTTTATTCCAAATTGTCCACTTTCAACGAAACTCGTTTTCTTTAATCCGTGTACTCATTTATCCTTACTCATTTAATCCAGATTCTGGTTCTTTACGACAAATTGTGCACTGATCATCTATGTTCAATCTTATTTGGGATAGATAATTTCTACATGGTAGTCTTGAGGTTACAAAGCCATAAGAAATATTTGATTTTGTTAGGGCAATGCAAGTTCCATACCTAGTTTGAGTTTATTTGAGGAGGATTTTTACCTTCAACTAGTTCATAACAAGAATTTGTCGTGATGATCCCATTCGCATTTCTATCCCAGTATATGGAATACTTATTGTTATCACTAGGGATGAAGGTTGAGAGAATATTGCCAGTTATCTCATCCGGGATAACAAAGGTAATGTTTTCCAAGTTTCACCTATTTTCGGATCTAACATCACATATTCTAAGAGAGTCTTCCTCTTTGGTTAGGGGAGCAATGACATAGCTTCTTAGGGTAATTGAGTTTGGAATCCATCTATTTTCCCACAGATTTAGAGAGGAGAAATTGTGGATGGACCATGTCATACCTTTTTGGCATATTTTCCATCCCTTAATGATATTATTCCAAATGAACGAGCGGTTTTCACTTGGCTTATGAGAGTACTTTCTAAGGAGGGTAATTGCCCATAAATTGGTGGTGTTGTTATGTAATATCTAGGCTAGATTGGCTAATAAGATTAGGTTCTTAGAACGAGATTTTCTTAACCCTAATCCTCCTTCTTTGGTTCTAGTAACCAAATCCAATTGACAAGGTGAAGCTTCCTTTTATGATCACTTGTACCCCAAAGAAAATTTCTTTGAATTTGGTCAATTTTCTTAAGAGTTTTAGGAGGGAGCAACGTGTATTGCATGTAATATGCTGGTAGACTGGAGAGAGTTGATGTTATTAAAGTACTTCTACCAGCCAGTAATTTATCACATTTTCACCCAGAAAGTTTACTTCTCATAATGTCAATGATGAATTGGTAATCTTTGTGATTGGGGTTATTATTTATAATAGGGAAACCCAGTCATTTACCAAAAGTATTGTATACTTTTATCCCAAGGGAATGGGAGATATTTGAGCTAGTTATTTTGCTACAATATTTTGAGAAAACTATTCTGGATTTAGCGTAGTTTACAGTTTCCCCGGATAGGTCGCAGAAGTTCTTAAAGGCAGACTGAATGGATGATGTGGTTATATTGTTGGCTTATCCAACTAAAACCAAGTCATCTACGAAGAAAAGATGAGATAGAGGAGGGCTATCTTTGCCCATCATAGCAAGATCCTATGTCCTAATGTCCACTAGATGGTTTGCGTAATTTGATAACATTTTCATGAATAATATAAATATATAGGGGAACATTGGGTTACCTGCCTGCCCCTACATGGGTGAAAAAACTTATTTTTTCTTCCATTGACTAGAACAGATGAGGATGTTGTAGATATACATGACATAATTAGTTTGGACATTTTTGGGGGGATTTTGAAGTATAAAAGGGTCTTGTATATGAAAGATCATTCTAACTTATCGAATGCCTTCTCAAGGTCAATTTTAACCAGCATTTTGCCATTATTTCCTTTTGTTTTTTGAATTGATGAATAATTTCTTGCATAATAATGGCATTGTCACTGGCCCTTCTATTTTTAACGAAGCTAGATTAAGTAGGGCTTATGAGAGTAGTAAGCACGGGCTTTAGCCTGTTTACAATGATTTTTGTGATAATCTTGTAAATAGTATTGCATAGATTAATTGACCAAAAATTATTAAGGTTGTTTGCATTGGGAAATTTTGGAATTAGGCAGAGATAGGTAATATTGATCTTCGGAGGGATGACATGTTCACTAAAAATTTTGTGACAGAAAGCCCTACAGAGATTCCTAAAAAATTTCAGTATTTTTGATTAAAAAAGGGTGTAATGCATCAGGCCCCGGAGATTTAAAAGGCTTGAAGGAAAAAATAGCTGTATTAATTTCACTATCAAGTAAGGCATTATCTAATGGTGTAAGGTCAACATTATGGAAACTAGTTGAACTATGTAACATGTGGGTCCAATTTTTATATGTATGACTAGTAGTAAATAGAGAGGTAAAGTGTTCAAGGGTACGATTAAGGATATCTTGGTGATTATCTAGCCATGCGCCTTCACTGTTCCTAAAGAAGCTAATGTGGTTTTGTCTCTTCCTATTAGAGGTACTAATTTGGAAAAATCTAGTGTTAGCATCTCTCTCATTTAGCCAATTAATTCTGGACTTTAATTTTCAATAGTCTTCTTCAAGTTTAAGTATGTTATTGTAGTCTTTAAGAAGGTCCTCTTCCAACTCTTGAAGAAAGAAACTATGGTTATAATGAGGGAATTTTTGTATACCGTTTAATCTAGCTAGGAGTATTTTTTTATTCCTAATTATATTGCCAAAGTGTTCTTTACCCTAAATTTTAATATAGTCAGTAAAGGTTTTGATAGCATCCATTAAATCTTAATTCCTCCATTGATTAGCAACAATGTTACCAAAATTTGGATGACTGCACCAAATATTCTCAAGACGAAAAAAATTTGCGCAGTGATGATTGATATTATTTAATCTTACTAGAATTGACTTATGGTCCGAGTAGATTTTTGGGAGATGAGTGATAGTAACATTTGGAAATAATCTTAACCAACCATCATTTTCTAAAACACGATATAATCTTTCTATAATAACCCTTTCATTTTCCTATGGTTAGACCACGTGAATTTGCTACCCTTGAAACCAAGGTCGATGAGATTACAACAGTCCATATTTTCCCACAGTTTTGAAGCTCTAGATATTTTTAATGGTCTTCCACCTATTTTTTTATTGCTACTAATAATGTCATTTAAGTCCCCCCCCCCAACATCAAAGATCCCTTATAATTTTGCGAAAGAGTTTTAAGGTTATCCTACATAATGTCTCTAAGATGGACTTTTGTACTAACATATATAGCTGAAAAAACCATTTAAAATTAAAAGGACGTACCACTAAAAGAGCATGGATTTCCTGACCATTTTTTGTGAAGTGTTCCACTGTAACCACATTGTGATTATAAAGGATGATCATGTCTCCTGATTGGCCATCTGCAGGAACCTCTCTGAGCTCAGAGAAGTTGAATTCATTTAGAAGGGGGGGATGCAACAACATCCTAGTCTCAAGAAAGGCTACCATGTTGGGTTTATGAGTGTCAATTAATTCCCTAAAATTACGTCGAAAGTCATCATTATTGGCACCTCTAACGTTCCAAAATATTATAATAGTGGCTCTATTCATTTGATATGCTTGTTGTTGGTTGACAATGGACTCCCTCTCCGAGAGTTTCTGTCGTTATGTTATTTTGGACTTGTCTGCAAAATTTGAGGTCATTCAGACGTGGTTTGGTTGGGTTTTTGATCAAAAATGGAATTTGGAAGTTCTTGAGATTCATAGGCTTGAATTCAATGTGATTTGATGATTTTTGGTGTTAGTTGAGGTGTTTTGATGATTGGAACGAGGTTGAATAATGTTTAGGATGCGTTGGTGCTTTTGGTTGAGGTCCTGGGGGCCTCGGGCATGTTTTGGGTGAGTTTTGAGCGAGTACGGATACCCCGGAACTTAGAAAATGGAGGGGGTAGCAGTTGTGGCACAGACCGCGCTCCTTTTCACGCTGGCCTAGCGCTGACTGCGTCAAAATGGCCGCGGTCGCGGTCACTGAAGACTGCAGGTTGCTGGTCCTACTTCGGAAGCTCATATCTTTTGATCCACAAGGAATTTTGAGGTGATTCAAAAACGCAAGTTGTAGCCCTTTGTGTCTAGTTTCCATAAAGGTAACGATATCACAGTTTGGACATCTGCAGCGAACGTTATGGCCACAATACTAAAGTATGTACCTGCAGAGCAAGACCTGCGCGGCCGCGATCGTTTTTGCGCGGACCCTGCTGGTTTTGCACAGTCCACGGTCATTTTTGTGAGGTCAGCAGTGGCGGAATACGAGGGGTACCCAATAAATATAAGGTTTTGGGTTTTATTTGATATTTTGACCTAGAGAGCTCGGATTTTGGCGATTTTTCGAAGGTTTTTCAAGAAATTGGTCGGGGTAAGTGAT
Organism: Nicotiana sylvestris; assembly: GCF_000393655.2. Taxonomy (NCBI): domain Eukaryota; kingdom Viridiplantae; phylum Streptophyta; class Magnoliopsida; order Solanales; family Solanaceae; genus Nicotiana; species Nicotiana sylvestris. Next base: position 10,103,551 of record NC_091065.1, on the reverse strand, counting down.
TCTAACTCAGATTTGGTTAGAGTACATGAATCTATCACTGAATTCATCATTTAATTCGTGATTTGAGATGGAATTTGGGAAGAAAATTGTGGAACCTTTCAAAAATGTAAAATGATGATTTGAAGGACCAAATGGTATCGGAATTTGATAATTTTGGTATGGTTAGACTCGTGAGGGTATGAGGATTCTAAAAATATAAATTTTGCCCGATTCGGAGACATGGGCCAGGGGCTCGGGTTTTGCTAATTTCGAGATTTTTGATATTTTTCGAATGTTTTCGCATGGGCTATGTTCCCTTAGCATATTGTGACCTATTCGTTCTGATTTTGGATAGATTCGACCCGCGTGGAGGCCGATTTGAGAGGCAAGGGCATAGCGAGATAGAGTTTTGGCTAGTTTGAGGTGAGTAATTGATGTAAATGATGTCCTGATGGTTTGAAACCCCGGAATTTTACATCGTAACGCTATATTGAGGTGACTTACACACCGGATAACGGGCGTGGGGTAGAGCACCGTTGGGGATTGCGACTTGGTCCGTCCCGAGAGATGTTTTTACCGTATTTTCTGCTTGAACTAAATTGAGAATCATCCTTACTTGGATTTAATTGTTACATTTGGGCTTCTTGCCAATTATTTAAATCCTTCAGGGATTGACATCACTGTTTTCGCATACATGCATATCATTTGATCTCAGTCCATGGTTTTAAATACTGTTTTGCAAACTCAGCCATCTTTCTAAGATTTGAAAACTTAAATGATCTTTTTAAATGATATCTTGGGCTGAGAACTACTATTTTACAAATGCCCAAGAGGCTTATGATGATTTCTGGACTGAGCATGGATCGGGCTGCGCGCCGCAGCAGTGTTATATTGATATTGAGGCCGAGAGCCTGGTTGATTATACTGATATTGATATGAGGAAGAGGGCCTAGATTTCATGCCACGAGATGGCTTGATATTGCGCTTGGGCTGTAGGAGCCCCTCCGGAGTCTGTACACACCCCTAGTGAGCGCTGTCGACGATAAATAAAAATGGATGGCTCGGGCTGCACGCCGCAGTGGGTACTAGAGAGTACCATCATATGCATTGAATTGCACTCATGCATTTCTTTTTATCTGTTATACTTGTCTTAGTATTTGCTACTCTGATTTAATTGACTTGTTGCTTCACTATTGTTGTTCTAAACTGCCAGTTATAGTTTACTTTATATTTTTCCACGATTTCTTATTCTCAGCCTTTATTTATGTTTATTACTCCCTGGGTCGGAGTACTCACATTACTCCCTGCACCTTGCGTGCAGATCCAGGTACACCACAGGCTGAGTGAGGATTTGTTTAGCTGAGCAGCAGTATCCGGGAGTATTGAGGTAGCTGCATGGCGTTCGCAACCTTGATCTCTCCCCTCTATCTCTATCTTTTATTCCGCATTTTTCCTAGACAGACTTGTAATAGGTGGATATTCTGTATTAGAGGCTCATATTCGTGACACCAGATTCTATTGGGCTATGGTGTGGTATTTTAGTTGAATTTCCATAGGTTTTATTATTAATTATACACTTGAGAGTGATGACTTAGTAAATTCTTTGTGATCTTTATCTATAATCTGAATAAGAATTTGGGATAATGTTGTTGAATAGTCGGGCTTGCCTAGCAGTGTGTTGGGCGCCATCATGACCGGGGTTGGGGTCGTGATTCTGAGTCTTCAGGAGACCTTGACTCAGATTTTGACAGTTTGCACTAGCCTAGCTCAGGCGGTCTCAGCCATTACAGCTGCAGCTACTTCATAGGCCAGGGAAGGCACACAAACTCCTGTTAATCGCATAGTTGAGCAGGTTGTACAGGGATTGCAGACACCGGAAGCTGTTCCAGCTCAGCCGGTTGCACCAGTTCAGAACTTTGTGGTCCAGCTATGCCAGACGATGAGCAGCGTCGTCTAGAAAGATTTGGTAGGCTCCAGCCTCCGACATTCAGCGGTGTAGAGGGCGAGGATGCCCAGGGTTTTCTTGACAAGTGTCACCATATGCTTCGCACTGCAGGGATTTTGTAGTCGAGTGGTGTATCTTTTACTACATTTCAGTTCCAAGGAGCTGCATTTACCTGGTGGGAAGATTTTGAGAGGCGTAGACCTGTTGGTGCAGCGCCCCTTACTTGGTAGCAGTTCTCCACTCTATTTCTGGAGAAGTATGTACCTCAGTCCCGCAGAGAGGAGCTGAGTAGGCAGTTTGAGTGGTTGACTCAAGGAGATATGTCCGTGACTCGGTACTAGATTAGATTTTTACAGTTGGCTCGTCATGCTACTTGGATGATTCCGACAGATCATGAGAGGATCCAGAGATTTGTGGATGGTCTTCACTACTCTCTCCGTATTTTGATGACTAGAGAGAGAGTATTGGGTGCTTCATTCGAGGAGGTGGTTGACATTGCTCATGATATTGAGACAGTTCGCCGCAGAGAGAGAGAGAGGAGCGGGAGGCCAAGAGGCCCAGAGGTTCAGCCAGTTTCAGTGGTGCTCCGTCTAGGGGCCAGTTCCAGCGTGGTAGAGGTTGTTCCTTCAGACCTCCTCAGCCAGCCCGTCCAGAGTATAGTAGGACATCTTCAGACCGTGGTCATCAGGGATTTCAGCAGGGCCAGTCTTTACTTAACGCTCTCCCAGCTCAAAGCTCATCCTATGCCCCTTCAGTTCAGGGTTCATCTACGCCGAGTGCATCGGCTGGTCATTCAGGTGCAAGGGGTTCCCTCCAGTTCCCTTCTCCAGTACCTAGTAGTTGATACGAGTGCGGAGAGTTTGGTCATATAAAGAGGTAGAGTCCTCGACTTCGCGGTGGTTAGTTTCAACAGAGGGGCCAACCTTCGTCTTCTGCTCTAGTTTCTTTAGCACCCGCCCAGCCAGCTAGGGGTAGAGGCCAGGAAGCCAGAGGTTGCCCCAGAGAGGTAGGACGATCAGGCGGTAGAGAGGCTCGTTTCTATGCTAATCCAGGAAGGACAGATGCCATGGCGTCAGATGCTGTTATCACAGGTATTATCTCAGTCTGCCACACAGATGCCTTTGTCTTATTTGATCCCGGATCCACCTTTTCTTATGTGTCCTCATATTTTGCTCATCATTTAGGTACGACCCAAGGGTGTCTTGCTTTACCCATGCACGTATCTACCCCGGTGGGCAATACCATTATTGTAGACCATGTGTATCGGTCTTGTATTGTGACTATTTGGGATCTGGAGACCCGAGTTGATTTATTGTTGTTGAGCATGGTAGATTTTGATGTTATTCTGGGCATGGATTGGCTATCTTCGTGTCATGCTATTCTAGAATTTCATGCTAAGATAGTTACTTTGGCTATTCAGGGTGTTCCGAGGATCGAGTGGCATGGTATGACTGCTTATGTTCCTACCAGAGTAATTTCCCTCTTGAAAGCCCAGTGTATGGTTGGGAAGGGTTGTCTATCGTATCTAGCTTTTGTGCGAGATGTTGGAGCTGAGACTCCTAGTATTGATTTTGTCCCAGTTTTGAGGAATTTTCCTGATGTATTTCCTGCAGACCTACCGGGCATGCCGCCGGATAGGGATATCGATTTTGGCATTGACTTGGTGCCGGGCACCCAGCCCATTTCTATTCCGCCATATCGTATGGCACCATCAGAGTTGAAAGAATTGAAGGAGCAGCTTCAGGAGCTCCTAGACAAGGGGTTCATTCGGCCTAGTGTGTCACCATGGGGTGCGCCACTTCTGTTTGTGAAGAAGAAATATGGCACAATGAGAATGTGCATTGACTACAGGCAGTTAAATAAGGTAACAGTGAAGAACAAGTATCATTTACCTCTCATTGATGACTTATTTGATCAGCTTCAGGGAACGAGGGTGTTTTCAAAAATTTATCTTCGTTCGGGCTATCACTAGTTAAAAATTAGGGACTCAAATATTCTTAAGACAGCTTTCAGGACTAGATATGGTCACTATGAGTTTCTAGTCATGTCTTTCGGGCTGACCAATGCCCCAGCAACGTTCATGCATTTGATGAACAGTGTATTTTGGCCTTATCTGGATTCTTTTATTATTGTATTTATTGATGACATTCTGGTGTACTCTCGTAGCCAGGAGGAGCACGCCAAACATTTGCGTGTAGGGTTGCAGAGATTGAGGGAGGAGAAGCTTTATGCTAAATTCTCCAAGTGTGAATTTTGGCCAAGTTCTGTGGCATTCTTGGGACACATAGTGTCCAGTGAGGGTATTCAAGTTGATCCAAAGAAGATAGAAGCAGTGCAGAGTTGGTCTAGACCGTCCTCAGCCACAGAGATCCGTAGTTTTCTCGGATTAGCAGGCTATTATCACCGGTTTGTTCAGGGGTTTTCATCCATTGCGTCGCCCTTAACCAAGTTGACTCAGAAAGTTGCTCCATTTGTATGGTCAGACGAGTGTGAGGAGAGCTTTAAGAAGCTCAAGATAGTTTTGACCATAGCTTCAGTATTGATTTTACCATTAGCTATAGGTTCATATACTGTATATTGTGATGCTTCAAGAGTTGGGATTGGTTGTGTGTTGATGCAGGAGGGTAGAGTTATTGCTTATGCTTCTCGTCAGCTAAAGCCCCATGAGAAGAACTACCCTGTTCATGACTTAGAGTTGGCTGCTATAGTTCATGCCTTGAAAATTTGGAGGCACTATTTATATGGCGTATCTTGCGAGGTATTTACTGGTCATCGCAGTCTTCAGCATCTGTTTAAGCAGAAAGACCTTAATTTGAGGCAGCGGAGGTGGCTAGTGTTGCTAAAAGATTATGACATCACTATTTTGTATCATCCGGGAAAGGCCAATGTAGTGGCAGATGCCTTGAAAAAGGCAGTCAGTATGGGGAGTTTGGCGTACGTTCCAGTTGGGGAGAGGCCCTTTGCAGTTGATGTTCAAACCTTGGCTAATCGGTTTGTGAGACTGGACATTTCTTAGCCCAGTCGGGTGTTGGCTTGTGTGGTTTCTCGGTCTTTTTTATATGATCGCATCAGAGAGCACCAGTATGATGATCCGCATTTGCTTGTCCTTAGGGACAGAGTCCAGCATGACGATGCCAGAGGTGTGACCGTTGGTGATGATGGTGTGTTGAGGATGTAGGGCTAGATTTGTGTGCCCAATGCGGATGGGCTTAGAGAGCTGATTCTGGAGGAGGCCCATAGATCGCGGTATTCCATTCATCCGGGTGCCGCAAAGATGTATCAGGATTTGAGGCAACACTACTGGTGGAGAAGAATGAAGAAAGATATTATGAGATTTGTAGCACGGTGTCTCAACTGTCAGCAGCTAAAGTATGAGCATCAGAGACCAGGTGGCTTGTTTCAGCAGATGGTTATTCCCGAGTGGAAGTGGGAGAGAATCACTATGGACTTTGTGGTTGGACTTCCTCGGACTTTGAAGAAGTTCGATGCTATTTGGGTGATTGTGGATCGGCTCACCAAGTCTGCACACTTCATTCCTGCGTGTACTACCTATTCTTCAGAGCGGTTGGCAGGGATTTATATCTGGGAGATTGTTCGATTGCATGGCGTTCCTGTCTCCATCATCTCAGATAGAGGTACTCAATTTACTTCGCAATTCTGGAGAGCCTTGCAGAGAGAATTGGGTACTCAGGTGGAGTTGAGCACAGCGTTTCATCCTCAGATGGACGGGCAGTCCAAACGTACTATTCAAATATTGGAGGACATGTTGCGTGCTTGTGTTATTGACTTTGGAGGTTCATGGGATAAGTTTCTACCACTTGCAGAGTTTGCTTACAACAACAGCTACCAATCGAGTTTTCAGATGGCTCCATATGAGGCTTTGTACGGGAGGCAGTGTAGATCTCCGGTTGGTTGGTTCGAGCCCGACGAGGCTAGACTATTGGGGACAGATTTGGTTCAGGATGCATTATAGAAGGTGAAGGTGATTCAGGAGAGACTTCGTACAGTGCAGTCATGTCAGAAGAGTTATGCGGACCGGAAGGTTCGAGATGTGTCCTACATGGTCGGTGAGAAGGTCTTGCTGAAGGTTTCGCCCATGAAGGGTGTTATGAGATTTGGGAAGAAAGGCAAGTTGAGTCCTCGGTTCATTGGGCCTTTTGAGGTGATTCGGAGGATTGGAGAGGTGGCTTATGAGCTTGCTTTGCCACCTATCCTGTCGAGTGTGCATCCGGTATTTCATGATTCTATGCTTCAGAAGTATTTTGGGGATCCTTCTCATGTTTTGGACTACAACACAATTCAGTTGGAAGATGATTTGACCTTTGATGTGGAGCCAATAGCTATTTTGGGTCGCCAGGTTCGGAAGTTGAGGTCAAAGGATATAGCTTCAGTGAAGGTGCAGTGGAGAGGTCGGCCCGTGGAGGAGGCTACCTGGGAGACCGAGCGGAAGATACCGAGTAGATACCCTCATCTGTTTGAGGCTTCATGTATGTCTCTTGACTCGTTCGAGGACGAACGTTTGTTTAAGTTGGGGAGGATGTGACGACCTGGACAGTTATCTCATGAGTTACCGCTCCATTTTCCCCATTTTCAGCTTCCTTATGCTTCATTATCCATATCTTGTGTAATCGAGTTGATTTGAAGTGGTTTTAATAAGAAATAAGACACTTAGTCTCTCTTAAGAAGGCTTAAGTTGGAAAAATCAACCAGATGTTGACTTATGTGTTAGAGGGTTCGGATGTGAGTTCCGATGGTTCAGTTAGCTTCGGGAGGTGATTCGTAACTTAGGAGAGTGATCGGAAGTGGTTTTGGAGGTACGGTGTGGAATTAGGCTTGAATTGGCGAAAGATAGTATTTTGGCGAATTCCGGTTGATAGGTGAGATTTTGATCCGAGGGTCGGAATGGAATTCCGAGAGTTTCTGTAACTTCGTTATGTCATTTTGGACTTGTCTGCAAAATTTGAGGTCATTCGGACGTGGTTTGGTTGGGTTTTTGATTAAAAATTGAATTTTCAAGTTCTTGAGATTCAAAGGCTTGAATTCGATGTGATTTGATGATTTTTGGTGTTAGTCGAGGTGTTTTGATGATTGGAATGAGGTTGAATATTGTTTTGGATGCGTTGGTGCTTTTGGTTGAGGCCCTGGGAGCCTCGGGTGTGTTTCATGTGAGTTTTGAGCGAGTACGGACACCCCGAAACTTAGAAAATGGAGGGGGCAGCAGTTGTAGCGCGGACCGCGCTCCTTTTCGCGTTTGGCGCGCTGGCCTAGCGCTGACCGCGTTTGTGGCGCTGACCACGGTCACTGAAGACTACAGGTTGCTGGTCCTACTTCGGAAGCTCATATCATTTGATCCACAAGGAATTGTGAGGTGCTTCAAAAACAAAAGTTGTAGCCCTTTGTGTCTAGTTTCCATAAAGGTAATGATATCGCAATTTGGACGTTTGTAGCAAAGGTTATGGCCAAAATACTAAAGTTTGTACTTGAAGAGCAATACCTATGCGGCCGCAGGTGTTTTTGCGTGGACCCTGCTGGTTTTGCGCGGACCGCGGTCATTTTTGTGCGGTCAGTGGTGTCGGAATCCGAGGGGTACCCTATAAATACGAGGTTTTGGGTTTTATTTGATATTTTGACCTAGAGAGCTCGGATTTTGGCGATTTTTCGAAGGTTTTTCAAGAAATTGGTCGGGGTAAGTGATTCTAACTCAGATTTGGTTAGAGTACATGAATCTATCACTGAATTCATCATTTAATTCGTGATTTGAGATGGAATTTGGGAAGAAAATTGTGGAACCTTTTAAAAATGTAAAATGATGATTTGAAGGACCAAATGGTATCGGAATTGGATAATTTTGGTATGGTTAGACTCGTGAGGGCATGAGGATTCTAAAAATATAAATTTTAGCCGATTTCGAGACGTGGGCCAGGGGCTCGGGTTTTGCTAATTTCGAGATTTTTGATATTTTTCGAATGTTTTCGCTTGGGCTATGTTCCCTTAACATATTGTGACCTATTCGTTCTGATTTTGGATACATTCGACACGCGTGGAGGCCGATTTGAGAGGCAAGGGCATAGCGAGCTAGAGTTTTGGCCAGTTTGAGGTGAGTAATTGATGTAAATCATGTCCTGAAGGTTTCAAACCCCGGAATTTCACATCGTAACGCTATTTTGAGGTAACTTACATGACGGATAACGGGCGTGGGATGGAGCACCGTTGGGGATTGCGACTTGGTCCGTCCCGAGAGATGTTTTTACCGTATTCTCTACTTGAACTAAATTAAGAATCATTCTTACTTGGATTTAATTGTTACATTTGGGCTTCTTGTTAATTATTTAAATCCTTCAGGGATTAACATCACTGTTTTCGCATACATGCATATCATTTGATCTCAGTCCAAGGTTTTAAATACTGTTTTGCAAACTCAGCCATCTTTCTAAGATTTGAAAACTTAAATGATATTTTTAAATGATATTTCGGGCTGAGAACTACTGTTTTACAAATGCCCAAGGGGCTTATGATGATTTTTGGGCTGAGCATGGATCGGGCTGCGCACCGCAGCAGTGTTATATTGATATTGAGGCTGAGAGCCTGGTTGATTATACTGATATTGATATGAGACCGAGGGCCTAGATTTGATGCCACGAGATGGCTTGATATTGCGCTTGGGCTGTAGGAGCCCCTCCGGAGTCTGTACACACCCCTAGTGAGCGCTGTCGACGATAAATAAAAATGGATGGCTCGGGCTGCATGCCGCAGTGGGTAGTAGAGAGTACCATCATATGCATTGCATTGCACTCATGCATTTGTTTTTATCTGTTATACTTGTCTTAGTATTTGGTACTCTGATTTAATTGACTTGTTGCTTTACTATTGTTGTTCTAAACTGCCAATTATAGTTTACTTTGTATTTTTCCACGATTTCTTATTCTCGGCCTTTATTTATGTTTATTACTCACTGGGTCGGAGTACTCACATTACTCCATGCACCTTGCGTGCAGATCCAGGTACACCACAGGCTGAGTGAGGATTTGTTTAGCTGAGCAGCAGTATCCGGGAGTATTGAGGTAGCTGCATGGCGTTCTTAGCCTTGATCTCTCCCCCCTATCTCTATCTTTTATTCCGCATTTTTCGTAGACAGACTTGTAATAGGTGGATATTCTGTATTAGAGGCTCATATTCGTGACACCGGATTCTATTGGGCTATGGTGTGGTATTTTAGTTGAATTTCCATAGGTTTTATTATTAATTATACACTTGAGAGTGATGACTTAGTAAATTCTCTGTGATATTTATCTATAATCTGAATAAGAATTTGGGATAATGTTGTTGAATGGTCGGGCTTGCCTAGCAGTGTGTTGGGCGCCATCATGACCGGGGTTGGGGTCGTGACAGGACTAGGATTATTTCCTGCTTTCCTACTGTGGGATCTCCTAGTGGTCGAACATACATTGAGCACTTGTACAAGGTGCTGAGGCAGCTGAATATGTATTTCTTGCTCCATAATTCTGGGAAGAGTAGTATTTTTACCTCGTTTAGATTTGAAAATTCCACACTCGGTTGAGTATGTTGTGGAAGGGGTTCTTCTTCTTCCTCTACTGGATGTTGTGGTGGATCTTGTCCTAGCAAATTGACTTGGATGATGTGTTCCAGATTTACTGGGGCCATTTTTGGTAGATAGCTCGATTCCCAGACTGCATGGTGACTCCAAGGCATGAAGATCGGGTTGATTGTCATGGTTTCCTTCGATGGGAAGAATGGTAGATTCATTGGTAGATTGATGAATTGGTTGGGGTTTATGGTAGATTCCACTATTCCTGCATGGACTGGATTAGAGTGTGATTCATGTGTGGAGCCAGAGAGTGTAGGATATTGGTTATCCATGCTTGATTGGTATAGTTGTTAATTGCTATATGAATTCCTTTTGATATTAGTTGGGATATGTAGCGGGTATTCTGGATTATTATTACCATCTCTTAGCCATTGATTTAGATGTTTAAGGTTATTGTATGGCCTAGAATGCATGCTTCTATCCAAGAGACCAGTTGGTAATTTTGAGGTTGAAGAGGGGATGTGAAGAATAGTGATTGATTTTGTAACTGTGGTGGCATAGGTGGAAGGTTGGCCATCGGAGGAATTCTGTGTTGGTTTGGGATGTGAACTAGCCGAAACCTTCTCCTGGTTGTGAGTGGAAGTCTCGGCATTCTCTTCTTGTGGGTTATTTATTTGGTTAGTGTTGGTAATAAGATTGGTAGCTTTCCTAGGGTTCTTTATTTATATGGATTTCTTTGTCTGCATGGGAGATAATTGACTTGGCATGTGGGAATATATAAAAAATTTGGTGGATTTTGTTGTTGCCAGGTGCTCTGAATAATCCGCCATTTGGCTATCCTCCTTTGCGTGCATGTCCATGTGTAATGTTGACGGGGTAGGGTTAATGGCTTGGGTAGTGGTAATACCCATTTCAGGTTTAGTTATTTCCTTTAGTTTAGAGATAGCCAAGTAATTACCTATTTTGTTTTTAGTGGAAGGTTCATCTAATGACTGGGGTGTTGGTTCCAAGATTTCATTTGTCTTGGACACATGTAAGAGTTTGTCTTTTCTGCTTTACATGCATTGGGAGTTGGGGATTATAGTCAGATTTCTTGCTAAACCATTTTCGAAAATCATGGTCTTGTCATCCTTACATTGTAGAATCTCAAAAACATTATTGGATATTTGGCCAACATTTGAGGAGAGGATATTAGTATTAGAGTTTTTGTCCGTGGGTTGTCTAACTTTTGAGTAGTAGTAGGTGCATTGGAGATATTGTTTCCCATATGTTTGAATTAAGGAAAATTAAACTTTTGGGAACTGAAAGACATACTTGTGTCAGTGTAATTGAGTTTTGGACGTGTACCTGGATTGGTTACCTTAGCATTGGGATAGGCTTAACTCCAGTAGTCTTCTTTTTCTTGTTAAAGGTAACAGTCACTTAATCACTTTGAGTGTCTTGTTTTGGGATATCTGCTGGACTTCCTTATTGCTTACTAGGATTGGGAAGTGATAAAAAGATTGAACATTTTGATTGGTTGTGGCCTAATTTACCACAACTAGTGCATAAAAAATTTTCACCCTCATAATGTATATGTTGTTTATAGCTTCCAATATAAACAAAAGGCTTGACTGGCTTTTCCATTGATACTTAAAAAAATAGTCTAGCATATCTACCTCTTAGAATAGAGGAAGTACAAGCATCAATCCTAAGTAATCTGCCAATTGTATTTCTAATTTTTTATAAAATGGTAGAGTCATAAAATTTAGTAGGGAGTCGGGGAAGACGAACCCAAACTGCTGACTTCAGTTGTTTTGCCTCACCGGCCACAAATTATGGATCCCATTTTTGTACTAATAGGTTGTAACCATTAACAAACCAAGATCCATTACTGAGTGCTCTTGACATATTTTTTTCCTTGTTGAACTTTACTATGAAGTAATCAGCCCCTAGATTCATAAGGGTGAAGTTTTCAGTTGGCTTCCACAACTGATATAGTTTTCTCTTTAGGTATAGGTATAGGATACATTTTCCCATTAGTGTAATAATAAGAGAATACCTCCATGGTTGATAAATCCTATGGAGGTCGTCTACTATGAGTGGGACTTGTATGTTATCATTAAGACCATGGATTGCTTGGGAACAAATATTTTTGGCTAGGCAAATCTTGAATTAGGCAGTCTAGTTGCATAAGGGTGTCTTGAGTAGTAATTGGGTCTAGAGGCGGTTGAGAAACATGAATATTGATAGAGTCCAAAAGGAGAATCTCTTAATATGATGAGTTGGGGTGGTAGGGTATTTTGTCTAGTGTAGTCGTAGAAGAATTATTTCCTTCACCAACATGTTGAGATTCCTTAAATGGTGTTGATGTAGGTGGATTAATACCTTCATTTGCATGAAGGATATTCAGAGGTTTAGGAGGGATTTGAGAGGATTGATGAGGGGAGGGTGGGAAATTGTCCATTGTTGCTATGAGAATGTTGAAGAAGAGAGTATTGAGAAGGTAAACCTTCTCTCTCAGCGATCTCACTTAATGAATCCTCAAAATTCACTATTATCACTTCTAGTCATTCAGAAAATACAAATGGCAATCAGTAGCCATAAATTACAATATACATTTTATAGCTCAAAACTAATTCTAGTGGCTACCCACTGAAATTGACAAACCCAACTTTCACAGAAACACAATGAGAGATGGCTTCTAAGATGGCTTTTAATTTATTCAAAGGAAATCATTCATTATTTTATTCTTTTTTGGCTTCTATGCTATTTAGATATTAATATTTTACACATACTTGTGAAGAATTTAAAATTAAAACTTTTGTCATAAATGTTACTTTTTGTCTTTTCCTATATGTATTCAATATGTGCCCATACTGTAAGTGAGATAAATAATTTAAATTTTAGTGTTATTTTTGGAGTGTTTTGCTTTTTAAAATTTTAATTATTTGTCTCATGCATAGTCTTCACTATAAAAAAATTTATACAAAATAAACTGTCACTATACAAAAAATATAATTAATAGACTATCACAATACAATTTATATACAATAGACTGTCACTATACAAAATATACTGTCACCATGTAAAAATATACAAAATAGACTATCACTGTACAATTTATATACAATAGACTGTTACTATATAAAATATAATATCATTATACAAAACATATACTAAATAGACTGTTACTATACAAAATATATATAAAATAGACCGTCACTATACAAAAAGTATATTAAGGCCTCGTTTGTTTGCACTTAATGGAAGCCTGAATCTTAATCATTCAGCTCTCAAACATTAAGTGTGTTTGTTTTTATAGTCTGAATCTTAATTATTCAGATCTTAATCATTTAGTGTGTTCGTTTTTTTTAATTCACAACCACTTAATGGGTCTGAATAGGTCTGTATGATTAAGATCTATAACAGAGACTTAATTTCATTAAGATGCTATAACATATTCATTATTATATGCCGCCTATCATTATCAACTATCACCATGCCGCCGCTGCCGCCACCACCACCATACTCAACCACTACCACCACCACCTCCACCACTACCATGCCACCATCATCCTCAATTATAACTGCCACCATTATCGACCATCACCATCCACTATCCCCATCACTCCTACCACCAACATTCTCACACACAATCAACACTCATCCACCTCAACTACCGTAACTGACTATCCCATCACCATCAACAACCACAGCCAACACTGCCTACCATTATAACCTACCACCACCTACTCTGTTTAAATATTGTCCGGACGATTTTTCTTCTTCTCGTTCGCGGGAAAACCTTCTCGTTCGAGAAGATCAATTCTTCGCGTTGACCAGTCAACCCAAACTTCCTTCTTCGCATTCACGGGACCTCCCTTGCGTTCGCGAAGAACAAAGTTCGCACCAAAAACCAACAATCTTTTCTTACACGGAAATGGGCGTAACTCCCTCATACGACATCGGAATTCGGTGATTCTTATTGCTATGACTTAGTAATTATGATACAAATCTAATCTTTCAATCCAATCACAAATCAAAGGTCGTTTTATCAATATGGTACCATTTATGTACAAAGAAACGTCGTTAAAACATCAAATAAGAGTGTGATACAACCCAAACACATCCGAAACGCACCCTAGGCCCCTTGAGACCTAAAATCATATCAAATAACATCAAAATTACAAATTGTGCATCGATTCAAGCCTAATGAACTATCGAACTTCTAACTTCCATATCCGATATCGAAACCTCTCAAATCACATCTGATTGACTTTAAATCTTGCACACAAATCGCATTTGACATAACGTACCTGCTCTAACTTTCGGAATCAGAATCTGATACCAATATTAAAAAGTCTACTCCCGGTCAAACTTCCAAAAACCTCTAATATTCTCCAAATGACCCCAAAATAACCTATGGACCTGCAAATCCACATCTGGACACGCTCCTAAGTCCAGAATCACCATACAGAGCTATTCCTAGGCTCGAAATTCCAAATGGACATCGATAATATTAAAATACACTTCAATCCAAAATTTATGAAATTTTTCCAAAATGCCAACTTTTCACAATAGGCGCTGAAATGCTCCCGGGTAATCCAAAATGCGATCTGGACATACGCCAAAGTGCAAAATCATCATGCGAAACTATGGGGAACCTTCAAATATCGATTTCGAGGTCGTTTAAACAAAAGTCAAACCTTAGTCAATTCCTCCAACTTCAGCTTCTGAAATTAGAATTTTCTTTGCAAATTTGCTTTGAACTTCTCGAAATTTCATTCCGATCACATGTACAAGTCACTATACCTGAAGTGAAGTTACTCAAGGCCTCAAACCGCCGAACGTCGTGCTAATACTCAAAACTACCGATCGCTTTTGTTACATTCTCTCCCACTTAAATATATGTTCATCCTCGAACGTGCTAAGAACTGCTTCAGAGTTATACAAAATTATTGTTTAACACCTCGTGCACCTACCCATTCCACCACAACCTAGTTGAGAACATTAGCTCAAGCTAGACCGAATATCCTTCCTGCTACCTTAGCTAGCAAGCTTTAGAGCTAAATTCCAACATCCTGAGTTTCTCCAAGATACCAGATAGAACACACGAACATCGTATTAATCACTAGACACTGAACCCAATATGACCATGCTCCTCATAACTCATTTGCCCACATAACTCATTTGCCCAAGGCAATCTCCCCAAGCACAAAGACTGAACTTTCTACTAATCTGAAGCCCTTAGTAAACCTCATAACTTATATATGCCTTATTCCAACTCTCGTAATACTGCCACGATGGAAAAGATTTGTAGAAACTCATAACCATCTGCCGAATCACAAATAATGAATTCTCACCTGCTGACAAGAAGCATTACTTCATTCTGAACTAAACAACGATATTTGCTCTTTAATATACCTTATATAAATCTGATCGCACTAATCACAGGTCCAATAATCTCGCCTCACTGAGTATAAGTTGCTCAGGCTATAAGCTACCTCAGACACTACCAAAAGTTTTATATGATGCCACATTGTGCTAGCAAGCTACAAACTCGAATGTGATACATAAGGAAAAATGAACTCTGGAAATAGCTACTCAACCCACGTAACTAACTAAACAACTGAAAATATGTTATGAACCTTCCTCAAAAAATGAGAGACAAAACTCACAAGAATAGATATAGGGTTACTGCCCTAATGTGCATCCAAGTGCACGGTTGGGACTTCAGGTGCGTGGGAGCGCACCCAGGGGTCATTTTTAAAGTCCTACTTCATCCCCCACACCCCAAACACTAAAACTTGCTCTAGAAAGGGAATATCTCAAGAACCTAACTATCTAAATGTCCCTCCACCATCCAAGGTAAGATCTAATGGTGATTCTAAGTTAATTTCAACTCCCCAATACCTTTTTAATATGGCTAAACCCTCCAAATCATTAGATATTCGACTGAGACATCATAGTTGAAAAAAGAAACCCTAGAACTCGAATTCAAGAAGATTGAGCGTCAAAAGATCATATCTTCACCATCTAAATGATTATAGCATTGGATTAATGATCATAGACTCTAAGTTCATTAGATATGAGTTGATGGGTTTGATTTAAAAGTATGAAAGATTATATGTTTGGGTTATTGATTGTTGATTATTGGTTAAGAATGTTGTTTATCTTATGAGTGAAGAAGAATGATATTGATTATAAGAAATTTGAGATTTTAAAATCTATCTAGGAGCAAGAGAATGGCTTGTTGGGTGTAGAAACACAATTAATGAGGGATATGAGGCTTTACGCCCATAAGGTGTTTGATAACATGCTTATGTGACCAAAACATGAGTATTATTGCTAATATGGAATCCCTTCAACTTGTATTGATAGATATTAAAGTTGAAAGGGTTGACAGATGTTGTAGTACGCTCAAGAGCAGGAAGCTAAGGTATATGAGGCTAACTCTCTATATTTGGAAGTGTTAATGATTCTCCTTACACTACCGTTTCTTTTACGATGTTACTAATTGCCTCAAAAATATAGTTAAGCCTTTTTCCTTGAATAGTTGCAGAACTTCTATTATCTAGCTTCATAAATCATTCATGACTTTCATTCGGAACGTTGTAAGCTTAGTGCGTAATCAATATATACTTGGGTTTGATGCCCTTGAGTCTCAGTTTGGATTTCTTAGCATGTCATAAACAATTAGAGTTTCAGTTTTCATAATTAGTTCAAGAATACATGTCTCAGTCTAGTCATATTCAGTATTCCAATATCATGTAGCTCAATATAATTCAGTATTTCAGCATCACATATTGCAGTATGATTCTATGTTCCCGAATTTAGATCCCTGACTGTTGAACACATGTATTTGGGCCTGAGGTTGTAGTTTGTATGTTTTATGCATATTTTGGCCTGGGGCCGTAGTTTATGCTTTATGCATGTTTGGACCTGAGGCCGTAGTTGATACTTTATGCATTTTTGGTCCTGAGGCTGTAGTTATGTCTAGGTAAACTTGGGCTTGAGGCTGTAGCTTGTGCATATATATATATTGGGCCCGAGGCCGTAGTTAAATAGGTTGTTCATCATTCAGAATAAGGAGTATTCATATCCTTACTTCATTTGTTCTGTCCAGTTATCAGTTTTCAGTTATCATTTCAGTTATTAGTTATCATTACAGTTATCAATTATTAGTTATCAGTTATCAACTATTAGTTATCATTTCAGTTTCAGCTTCAACAGTTATCATTTAAGTTATCAATTATCAATTCCCAGTTATTAGCTCAGTATCAGTTTCAGCATTTATAGTTCTTTGCTTCAGTTACTTTGCATACCAGTGGAATTCAAATGTACGGACGTCCCTTTTATTTGGGACCTACATTTCAAAATGTAGGTAATGATTTATAAGTTGACGATTTAAAGCACTAGGATTCTCGTATCCACTATTTGGTGATCCCCGGTTCTTTCGAGCATTATCAATACCTACAGTCTTCAATATTTTCAGACAGTCAGTGTTTTCAGTACTTCATTAGAGGCTTCATAGACTAGAGTAACAGTTAGACAGATTCACAGGCTTTTCATGTTAAGCAATGTTGGCCACAAATATACTTGAGATTTATGTTAGTGTTTCCGCATATTAATTTATATCATCCAGATTTTTAGTGTATCAACATATGTTAGTTTATCTTCCACTTTCAGTATGTTATGATATCACATATTGATTTAGCCAGCCTGTTGGTTCGCTCGGTCATAGTAGTCAGGCATCAGGTGCTGTGTTACATCAAGGACCAGGTTCGGGGTGTGACAATAATAGCTTGAGCCCGTGGGCAACACCGACACTAGGGCTATAGTCAAAGTAGTCTTGAGAGTTTTAAAGCACTCATCACACTCATCGGTCCATATGAAAGGAGCACACTTTTTGCGTCAATCTAGTCACAGGTGAAACAATAGATGAGAAGCCATCTATGAAACAACCATAATAACGGGCCAAATCAAACTCCGGATCTTAGTACCTGAAGAAGGTTTGGGCCAACTCTGCAGCGCTTCAGTCTTCTTTGCATCGACCTTGATCCCCTCACTCGACACCACATGACCCAAAAATGCCACCGAATTAAGCCAGAATTCACACTTTGAGAACTTTGCATATAACTTCATCTCTCTCAAGGTCTGGAGCACGATGCTCAAGTGCTGCTCATGTTCTTCCCGACTGCGGGAGTACACCAAGATGTCTTCAATAAACACAATAAGAAATGAATCAAGATAAGGCTGGAATACACTGTTCATCAGGTCCATAAATGTTGTTGGGGCATTGTTCAACACAAATGACATCATGAGGAACTCGTAGTGACCATACCGAGTCCTAAAGGTAGTATTCAAAATATCCGAATCCCGAATCTTTAGTAGCTGATAACCTGACTGCAAATCAATCTTGGAGAATACTCTGGCACCCTATAACTGATCAAATAGGTCATTAATGTGTGGCAATGGATAACTGTTTTTCACTATAACCTTGTTAAACTGATGATAGTCAATACACATGCACGTAGAACCATCATTCTTCTTCACAAACAAGACTAGAGAACCCCATGGCGACATACTAGGCCGAATGAATCCCTTATCAAGCACCTCTTGCAACTGCTCCTTTAACTTCTTCAGCTCTATTGGGGCCATACGATATGGTGGAATAGAAATGGGCTGAGTGACCGATAACAAGTTAATACTAAAATCGATATCCCTGTCAGGCGGCAGTCCTGGAAGATCCGTTGGGACCACATTTGCAAAATGTCTCACTATTGGAACTGACTCAACGGTAGGAGTATCAACACTGACATCTCTCACAAAGGCTAGATAGGCATCACACCCCTTCTCAACCATTCGCTGAGCCTTTAGAAATAAGACAACCCTTCTAGGAACATAATCTAGTGCACCCTTCCACTCTAGTCATGGTAAACCTGGCATGACAATCAAGAATAGCATGATAGAGCGACAACTAGTCCATGCCCAAGATAACATCAAAGTCTATCATACTATGTAACAATAGAGCAATTCTGGTCTCAAACCCATCAATAAAAATTAAACACGACCGATACACATAGCCTACAATAATAGAATCCCCCACAGGTGTGAACACATAATTAGTAGAACTTAAAAAATCATGAGATACATCCAAATGCAGAGCAAAGTAATATGACACATATGAATAAGTGGATCCTGGATCAAATAAGACTCGCAGATCTCTATAAAAAACTGGAACCATACCTGTAATGATTGATTCTGAAGCAACTACCTCTATCTTACCCGAAAAAGCATAGAATCTGGTCTAGCTTCCTCCTCTAGGGCGACCTCTACCCACTCGTCCCCCACCCCTAGCTAGCTGTGCAGCTGGAGTGGCAACTGTGGCAGCAATCATGGCCTAAGAAGTCTCCGGCCCAAACTGAATATGTGGAGCTTGAGTAATCTAGGAAGGTTCACCCCTACTGATTTTGGGGCAGTCTCTCACCATGTGGAAGGTATCGCCACACTCAAAACAAGCTCTTGGTGGGCGTGGCGGCTAGGACTAGCTCGGGCCTGGTCGGCTGGACGAACCGCTGAAAGCACCCCGTAGAAGGTGCACTAGAAAGTGGTTGAGCAAAGTGTGCAACTTGAGAACTCGGAACAACCGGAGCACCACTAGAAGCAGGAAGTGCTGAATGAACTCGACGGCTCCCATAGCCTTTACCATGACGAGCTATAGCTGCAGCGTGACCACCACTAAATCATCCCGTACTACGAGGCCTCTTTGCCTCCCTATAATCTCTCTCACGGTCTCTCATACCCTCCAACCTTAGTGGAATCGCAACCACATGCTGATACATAGTATCTAACTCTCTCCCTAGCTATGCTGAATCTAATACCATGGTTGAGCCCATCGATGAATCGGCGAACTCGCTCTCTAACTGTAGCAACCTAGGTAGGTGCATGCTTGAACAAATCACTAAATAGGACAGCATACTCTGACACTATCATAGTACCCTGGCGCAACTGCTTAAACTCATTGCGCCAAACATCCCGAAGGGTCTGAGCAACAAACTTTCTTAAGAAAAACTCTAAAAACCGATCCCATGTAAGCGAAGCTGCCTCTGCTAGGCTACTTACCTCATACGCTCGCCACTACTGATATGTTTCTCCCTTTAGCTAGAATATAGTAAAAGAAACCGCACTCGTCTCCATAATACCCATAGTGCAGAGGATATGGTGGCACTCCTCAAGAAAACCATGTGCATCTTTTGAAGACAAACCACTGCAAGCACGACGGTTGTACTTCTTGAACCTCTCATCCTAAGCTGCTCCTCCTCAGATGTTACTGCCCTAACCAAGAGCTGAACCGTAGCAATAGGCTATACCTGTATAACCTCTAGAAGCTGATCAACCTGGACCCACTTCTCTAAGTATGGTCCATGGGAGTCTTTGCTCCTCCCATAGCCTGATATGTGGATGGTGCAAGTGGGATCAAACCCTCTTGTGCTAAGGTACTGAGCATGCTTAGGAACTGTGTGAAGGTCTCCTGAAGTGTTGAGGTGGCAATAGGTACCTCGGATGCCTATCCCCCGACTAGAGATATTGGTGGCTCCTCTGTCGCAGATTGGCTTGGTGCTCTGGATGCGCCACGTGCCCCTCATTGGCCTTTGCCCCGGCCTCTGCCCCTGCCTCTCTGGGCTCTAGCAGGGGTCACGGGTGTCTGATCGACAGATACGGCGGTGTGTGTCTCACTATCTGTGAGAGAATAGAAAGTCAAAGATTTAGTTTTAAAAATCAACCAATTCGAATGATAAGGAATCAAAGAAGTGAAGTTTTCCTAACAGTTTTGTATCTTCTCGAAGATAAGTACAAATGTCTCTATACCAATCTGCAAGACTCTACTAAACCTGTTATGACTCGTAACACCTATAAACCTATAGTTCTGTTACAAACTTATCATGATCCCAATTTTCCTCCGTAGGATATCATGATGGAACCTAGTCTCTACCACTAAGTAAGACTAATAAATAATAATAACTGAACATATACAATTAACAAGTTACTAAAAATGACTGAATAATAGATAAAGCACTTTCGAAAGTAGAGTCCCACAATACACACTCCAAAACCGGTGGAACTGAGTCATAAGCTCTATCGAATAATAATTAGGATAGCTACTACATCACTGTCTGAAAGGACTACAACAGTAAACATAAAAAAGGAAGGTGACTCTGAGGCCTGCGGACATGGAGCAGTTATACCTTGAAGTCTCCCAAGTAGTAGCTACAACAACCTCTAACGAACGGCGCGAGGAGACGTACCTAGATCTGCATAAAAAAATGCAGATGCATAGTATGAGTACATCACAATGGTACCCTATAAGTATCAAGCCTAACCTCAGTAGAGCAGTGATGAGGCCAGGTCAAGACACCTACTAGGATATAAAATAGACAGTATGAAAATATAATACAGATGTGTAATGGAAAATGAAGAGACAACTGAAACAAAGCCAGGATAATTGCATGACTTGTACCGGAAAACAACAATGGGAATAGCATAATGCAACTAAAGGGCTACAATGAACAAACAACAACTACTATAACAATAAAGAATGAAGCAACAAGAATATTCTCACCAAAACACTTTGCAACATGAAATAAACAACAAGAATCACAATGAGGTACCACCTCGTGCATAATGAAATCAAAACCAAGGTACTGCCTCGTATAATCAAGAGTCACAATCGAGGTACTGCCTCATATTCACATTTCTCAATTTCAATCATAATGTTTCCTTATATTGCCGCGTGAGCCTTACATTTGAAAATAGGTTTTGAAAATAGTTTTCCCGAAATAGCTACACACACTTTACCCACCTTATGATGCCGCATTGCTTCACTTAGTTCCCCTACAAGTAACACGTATATAAGTCCCCCCTTACACTGCCACATAGTCAACCTCAAGCCTTATTTGCCGCATGCACATCAATATCATATCACAATAACAATTCGTATCACAAATGCCCATATATCACAACTTGACCACAATAACAATGTCAATATTTTCACAGTAGTAGTCCATGGATCCACCACAATGTATACAAGAATATCAACAACAACAGTAGATGAAAAATGCTAAATAAGATAGATGTTTCAACAATAACCAACATTGCCTCAACATATTAATGACTTTCACAACTTCAACACCAAATAACTCAACAATGAGATAAATTATGTATAACCACAATATTAGATAAGACTAACTCACAATTAAAGAGATAATATTAAACAATGAGTCTCAAATAATGGAATCAACAAGTAAAGGGATAACATGAATAATTACTTCAAGTAACGAAAATCAAAAAGGAAAGAGATAACACGAATAATAACTTAAAACAATGATAATTAACAATTAAGAGATACCATATAATAATAAAGGAGGAACAAGTTCAACTAAAGCAAGAGAGCAATTTAGCAAGTAGGATGCAGAACAAATACTAAACAAGTCAACTAAAATTTAAGGATAGTCTAATACAATTAAGGATATATTGATTATGAGAATCTAGAACATAATATGGCATTTCAATTAAAGCATGGAAATAGTCTAAGTAGCCTAAACCGATAAAAATACCATGTACAACCCGTATACCCACTCATCACCTTTCAAATACGGATTTCACTTAGCACAATTGGATCAAACAATATCAATCCTAAGTGGTAGTTCCCCCACACAAAGTTAGGCAAGACACTTACCTCAGCTAGGCCAATTCAGCACTCGAAAATAGCTTTTTCTTAAAATTTGCCTCCGCACGGCTCAAATCTAAACAAAATCGACTCAATATCATCAAACAATGCAAGGAAATTCAACTGCAGAAGATAAAGTAAAGATCTTTACACTTTTTTCAAAGTTAACAAAAGTCAACTTGGAGCTCATTTGGTCAAATTCGGGTCCAATGGTAGATTCTGTCTACCATGGCCCCGCGAGTTCATATATGTGATTAGTTTCAAATTTCGAGTCCAAATCGACTCTCAAAATTTAATTTCTTATTTTTCAAAAACTTGACAAAGTTTCACAAATTTCTACTTTGATTCACATGATTTTGATGTCAAAATCTAAGATATGTTGATGGAATATGATTAGAAATAGATTAGAATCACATACCCCTTCTCCAAATTACCTAATACCGAGTCTAGGGTCCAAAAATGAGAGTATGAGAGATAAATCCCGACTTTCAGCCTTTATGTTCAGCTACATATATTAGAATTGTGAACCCTCGCAATTGCAAGGAAAGCCTTGAAAATGCGGCACTGAAGGCTTGGGAAGCTCTTTACAAGTACGAAGATGGGATCACATTTGCGACCCCTGCCGCCCTCGCAATTTGCGACAAAATCATCGTAAATGCGAACCTAACCCGACCTAGAAATTCTTTGCAAATGCGATCAAGGCTTCACATTTGCGATACCTGAAGTCCCCTGCTATTGTCGCAAATGCGACTCTGGTGTTCGCAATTGCGACACCAGAGGGCACCAAACACCAAGTTCCATTTTCAGTTAAAAAACCATATGAAACATGTCTGAAACTCATCTGAGCAATTAGGGCTCCAAATCAAACATCCACACAAGTCTAAAAATATTATACGAATTGGCTCGCGCAATCAAAACACAAAAATAACATCTAAAACTACGAATTTAACTCTAAAACGCATGAATTTCAAATAAATTTTCAAGAACTTCTAGAATTACAACTAGACGTCTAAATCCTATCCAATCAACTTCAAACGACATCAAATTTTGCATACAAGCTCTAAATACAATAAAGGACCTATTCCAAGTCACAAAATCAAATTCCGAGTGTGATAGCTATAAATCGACCTACAATCCAACGTTTTAACTTTAAATTGCCAAATTTTGGTAAATCAACACAAATCAAACTACGAATTTCCAAACAATCAATTTTGGGCATATGTCTAAGTCTGAAATCACGATACGAAGCTATCGGAGCTATAAAAATACAGTTTCAGGGTTGTTTTCACAAAAGTCCAAGTTTGGTCAACATTTCAAATTAAAGCTTCTAAGTCAAGAATCTAGGGTCCAAATCAACAGAAAGCTTTCCGGAACGAAACTAACCAACCCCGCAATTTATAAAAGCATAAACACACATGTGTGAAGCAATAAAAAGATGGCGGGGTACAATTACACAAACGACGGATCAGATCATTGCAACATCAAAAGGAAAAATGGAGTAGAAATATATAAAACGACCGATCGGATTGTTACGCTTAATAACTCTTGAAATTCAATTTTGAAGTAAGGATGATATTGCCTGCAAAGAGGAGATGTGAAAAGGCAAAGGTAGTTGGAGAGATTTTTGATAGTAGCCTATAACTGGTAGTCAACTACCATATAAGAATAATAAGGAGATAGAGAATCCTCGTGGCGAATTCCTATAGATGAGCTGGTATTGGTGCCATAAATCAGGACAAATATATTGTTAGTGGTGACACATGACATTATAAGTGGGCGTTTGGACATAAGAGCTATGAAATTTTGGTAAAAAGTAATTTTTTTTAAATGAAAATGATATTTAAAAATTAGCGTTGTGTTTGGACATGAATATAATTTGGAGCTTTTTGAATTTTTGTGAGTGATTGAAGTGAAATTTTTGAAAAATAACTTCTTGGAGTTTTTAAACTTTTAAAAAAATTCCAAAATTTAACTTCAAGTGAAAGTTAAATTTTTCATGACCAAACATTGATCCCGAAAAAAAATAAACCTTTTCCAAAAAAAGTGAATTTTTTTAATGTGATAATTGGGAAAAAAATAATGAATGAAAGTACACTCAAGCATGTCAAATTTTTTTGAAAGAATTACAAGAAAATACACATGACTTCACGCCATAAAAAAAATGGCCCATATTTTTAAGTTTTACCTGACCTAGCCCATATTGTACATATTTTGAAAGCACTAGCGAATTCAAAATCTGTGTTCTTACAACCATTGCTTCTAAAAGCTATGGAGTTAAATCTGTATTCTCACAACCATTGCTTTCACTCTCTCTTCTTCTCACATCTTCTACATATGCTTCAAGGGGTCGTCCGTCATTGCTGCTTCTCTCCCTGTGTCAACTGATTACAATGTAAAAAAATTAAAAACTAGAAGTCCACCATTGAAGGCCATTCAAAGCTTTGCTTTCGAAAATAGGATTTTTTGAGTTCGTTAGTTGTTTGGATTGGGTATTGTTCCAATTGATTGAAAATATCAAAAGCTGTTTAAAATTTAAATTTGAAGTGATTTGGAGTGGATTTGAGTTAAATTTCAGAAAAGACATAAGGAAGAAGACGAAGTCTATTTTTTGTGTAATTATGTATAATAGAGTATATGAGTATACACACATCTTATACACTTTTATACAAGCGTCTGTGGACGAACTTCTTCCATAATTTTCAGTTGCAATTCTTTTCAAAACTAGTCCAAATCTCCATTAAGTGACTTCAAATTTTATATACAACCTCCTTATACTATTTCTAACAAACCTAAATAACTCTCACTCCAAATATTTTATTAAAATAAAATTTGGAATTTAAATCCACGTATTTAAGCGTGTTAGAAATATAATTTTCACTATCCAGATGAATTTGGTTTGTTGAACTAATAATTGAGTCAAAGTTAATGATTAGAAAATTAACTTAAAAGCTTGAACAATCTTTTTTAAATATTAAATAGTAATTTCAAGAAGGCAGAATACATAGGTGACCCCCTAAACTTGACCATATTTTTAATCTAGACACCTAAACTAAGGATAGTTCCTATTGAACACCTAAAGTGAAGACAAATTGTGTCAATTAGACACAAAATTCACTGCTCCTAACAACAAAGATGTGTGTATATCACTCGCTCCTAATATGACATACTTAGCCAATAATAGTAAAACACGTGAAAAAAGAAGTAAAATGGAAAAAATAAGAAAAGAAAAGAAAACGAAAACAATGATGGAAAATTGAAAACGCCCCTCTGTTTAAGCTATTCTTCCCCAAAATTCAGTAGATTGTTATACTTTTCTACGCTTTTCTCCTGGTGATAACTTTGACTAAATATTTATGTGTACCAACGATGCAAATTCGAGCATAAACAATAAATTATTTGAAATCATCAAAATTTTCTCTGGGAAATTCTTGTTCATCACCATTAGGACCTTATAACAAAAACAAAAAGCTCAATTTTTCAGAGAGAACCCATCTCGCTCTTCATGCTCCTCTTCTTTCTTTTTTTAAATCTAATAATAGTAATGTTTTGGGTTGAAGTATTGGATCTTGTTTTGGTGGTAGAGGTGGTGGCAGGTTATTTGAGATTGTAATGATTTTGGTGGTGGAGGTGGAGACCTAGAAGTGATGGTCTCATGGTGGTACTGTGGTACTAATGTAACAGAGTAGGGGAGGACAATAATAGAAGAAAATAGAAGTAAATCTATTCTGCCGTCTTCTGATTGAATATTAAGTGACAAAATTGACTATAAATTTTTGGTAACTAGAATTGAATTTGAAAGGTAGTGTTGGTAGTACAGTGATAGAGCAACAACTGTGGTGGGGGAGATGATGGCAATTGAAAGTACGAAGAAGTAGATTGAAGAAAAATTGCAAAAAAAAAAGAAAAAAAATCTCACGCGCCTCAACAGTGGTGTGCTAGGCACACTGTGCCATGTCAGCACCATGTGTCTAATTGGCATAATTTGTCTTCACTTTAGGTGTTTGATATGAACTATCCTTAGTTTAGGTGTCTAGGTGAAAAATATGACCAAGTTTAGGGGGTCACCTATATATTCTACCTTTCGAGAACCTATTGGAGTTGAATGTTGAGTATTAGCCTATTATTTTTGGGCTAATTGATTGTAAATTGAAGAGAAACTTTGAGAAACCACTATGTTTTAGTGGTTATTAGCTAGTTGTAGCAATTATTTACTATATTACTTCCTATAGCTATGTTTTCAGTTTTTTTAGAGTGTATTTGATGTATTTAAGCTACTGTATTCATGAATATAATAGCATTTCTAGGCGTGAAACATGGGATTACAGCTAGACAAATTTTTGTATTCGACTGTATAGGACTGTATTCACGGCGTGAAACAAGGGATTACAACAGTTTTTTTAACGGAAAGTGAATCAATTAACTTAATAGACGCCTAATATAACTCAAAAAACTCAATTATAACACACAAATTTTGTATTTCCAGTTATAAAAAAGATTCTCAACCGAAAAATACCCCAAAATATAGCAATCTTCACAGAGATTATATAATTACATTGAATATAGTTAAATACGTAAAAATACATCGAATACATGAAGTATAACAGGTCATCTATAGTGCAAGAATATATGAATACATACTGCAGATACATTTGAATACATATATACATCTGAATACATAAATTATATTAATTAAAAAATTATATGAATACATTCATAAAATATAGCAAGACAGTGAATATAATGAGATACATGGAATACAACGAGATACAATGAAATACATGGAAATACATTGAAATACACTTAAAAAAAGTAAGAAAAAATCTTCAAATTGCTCAGCCCCAAACTCTGTCGTCTTTGTTCAAGAACAATCCTAATGTCGTCTCATCGAGTTGCACCCCTAACCAAACATCTTTTGCACCACAAATACTGTTTCATCGGCTTCAAATAACCAAAGCCAAAAACTAAATAAAACTTGAGTCCAATGTTTGGCAGTAACCTAATTTCTGCCGTCAAAAACCAACGAATGCCAAACCAAACTTTGCTCATTTTTCCTTTTCTTTTAACAAATAATTAGCCGCGTCATGAGGAAACAGAATCAATAAGGTAAGCAAATAGAAATTCAACTTTGGCGCTGCAAACATGATGTCCTCAAAATCGCCAAATTCAAAACAAGGAACTACCATCGATGGAGGAATTAATGAGAGAGAATTTATGGAGAAAATTGGCGTTGAAAGAGAGGGTGGAGAAAAACCTGAAAGAATGAGAGAGAAAAATAATACAAAGCGTATTTTATGGCTTAAGGGTAGAAGGTCACCATAAATAGATATTTGGTTATAAAACTCAAAATGTATCTATGAAATATAATTTTTTAAAATGGTATTTATCTAAAATAAATAAGGTATCAACCTTTATTATAGGATGTAAAAATTCCTAAATTGAAATATGGGCTATAAAATTGAAAAGTAGGGAGCACAGTTGTTCTAATATGAAAATTTTCCAATTCTTTTTCATGTCTAACTTAAAAGCTTGTGTCGGCTTGTTTTGCCATGCATATTCTTCAAATGTGTAAATTATGTAAAAAAGAAAAATCCTCTTTATTATGGAAAAATAGCTTATTGTACATTCTTAGACCGGAACATTTTGGAGACTTCTGTAGATTAGAGGAATTCATCAAAGCTAAAAGAAAGGTGCAAGCAGAAATTTTATTTTGTTTTAAATAACATACATCAAATAAAAAAGTAATGACAAATTTTATCAATAACATATAAGAGAAAATACTAATTTTAAAAAAATAAAATCATTATTTGATGAAAATTGAATATTTAAATATATAAATGAAAATCTTATGTTTGATAATTCTTTTAAACTATCTGAACTTCAAATTATATATCAATCAAAACAATTTTGTAACAAAATCTAATAAAAAAGTTTATTCGACATAAATTTATCTTATAATCAAGATTATCCAAACAAAACATCGACGTCAAAACTTGTTCAGATTTGAATGCACTAAGTATTCGAGTATTTGAACTAATTACAAACTCTCAAGCATTTTTCTTCCTCGCATTAGCTGAAGTGCCAGTTCCACACGCATACTTCCATTTAGGTGTTCCCTTTTTGGGATTTTATCTCTTTGAAAATCAAAATTATAAATATGAAATAATTTTGTCCGATATCAAATGTCTTGCTTTTAAAACTCCATGAGCACGTTTGAATCTATTTTATTCATACCCAATCCTATACCCATGCATAAGGAAAGTCAAACCGAAAATTAATCGGAAATTGAATGGGAAAACTGAAGGATGAGAGGCTCACAGTTCTCCCACTTTCCCGTAGCCTATCTAAACTTTTAAGTAACATAGGGGGAAAACCTGCCAAACTTTTTAATATTACAAAAAGATAGAAGGTGGAGAGAGGAGTTAGAAAATAAAAGGGAAGAGAAATATGATACAAGATATAAATTTATGATAAATTGATAATTAATAATGTAGTAACCAACACATTAAATTGAGGATTGGTTTCAAATGCAATTGAATTACATGTATTATTAGTTTAAATTAATACTTACTTAAGGTAATTATAGTTGTCACGACCCGGACTTCCCACCCTCGAGAGTCGTGATGGCGCCTACTAATGTGAGCTAGGCAAGTCAATCCTTAACGGCTTACTTCATTAACAAATCACTTCTTTTAACGATTATCAGTGATAACATGAAAACAACGGAATTTAATAAGTGTACGGAAGACTTAAATTAAAGAAACTGAACAATAATACGGAAATCAACATATGCCTCTACCCAAAAACCGGTGTCACATTACTCATGAACTTCTAAGAGTACTAAATACAATCGTTTGAAAGAAAAATATAAACTGTTTGTCTCAAATACATGAGATAACAGACTGAAATAAAGATAGAGGAGATGTCGGGCATGCGGACGCTTGCAAGGCTACCTCGGTGTCTCACTGGACTGAAAGCTGGCTCCCGCGCTACTGCTGCTGTCCAAGACATGGATCTGTGCAAAAGAGCACAGAGTGTAGTATTAGCACAACCGACCCCATGTGCTGGTAAGTGTCTGGCCTAACCCCGACGAGGTAGTGACGAGGCTAGGACCAGACTCCAGATAAACCTGTACAGTTATATACTATATGGCAGAAAAGTAAACAGGTAATAAGCAATCAATGCTGGGAAAGGGAAAACATGCTCCGGGGGTAGCAGATAAAACATAATATTAAAGAATAGTAAGGAAACTACAATTTAACTTCTAACGCGGACAAAGAGAAATAAGGCAACTTTCACGTTGAGTGTCATCTTGTTGTAGGCGTGCAACCCGATCCCATTTCTCATATCTTGTGGTAGGCGTACCACCCGCTCCCATTTCAGTATATCTTTTTGCAGGCATACCACCCGCTCCCATTTCTCATATCTTGTGGTAGGCGTACCACCCGCTCCCATTTCAGTATATCTTTTTGCAGGCGTACCACCCGCTCCCATTTCAGTATATCTTGTGGTAGGCGTACCACCTGCTCCCATTTCATTATATCTCATGGTAGACGTACCACCCGCTCCCATTTCGTTATATCTCGTGTAGGTGTACCACACGCTCCCATTTCATTATATCTCGTGGTAGGCGTACCACCCGCTCCCATTTCATTATATCTCGTGGTAGACGTACCACCCGCTCCCATTTCATTATATCTCGTGTAGGTGTACCACTCGCTCCCATTTTATTATATCTCGTGGTAGGCGTACCACCCGCTCCTATTTCATTATATCTCGTGGTAGGCGTACCACCCGCTCCCATTTTATTATATCTTGTGGTATGCGTACCACCCTCTACTTTTTACACTTCATCACACAATCACAAGAAATCCCGGCAAGGGAACATTAATAATATAATAACTTCCCGGCAAGGGAACACAACAATATTATAATTTTCCCGGCAAGGGAACAACAATATTGAATTAGTCATCCCGGCAAGGGAGAATCGGTTATAACCAATCTCAACTCAACTTGTACTCAGTTCAAATATAGAAAATGCTCAATCATCGAAGATCATTAAGTAAGGCACCCAAGTGTCATTTAAGAACACAACAACTTTCAATTTAAGACTCACCGACATGCTTGACACCAACGTATAGATACTCGTCACCATGCTTGTACGTCGTACTCAACAAGAAGCAAGTAGCAAGTATGACTCAACTCTTAATCCCTCAAGCTAGGGTTAGACCAAACACTTACCTCGATGCCTTGATCACCACTTATGTCTCAACTATAGCTTTACTCCTTGATTCCACCACCAATCCCCTCAAATCTAGTCACAAGCTACTTAATTACATCAATAAGTGCCAAATGAATCAACCCCAATGCATGAAAAGGAGTTTTCTAAAGTTTTACCCAAAAGTCAGAAATCACCCCCCCACCCCGGGCCCACGTGGTCGAAACCCGAGGTTCGGACCAAAGCCGATTACCCATTCCCCCATGAATCCAAATATATAATTTATTTTTAAATTGGACCTCAAATTGAGGTCCAAATCCCCAATTTTAGAAAACCTAGGTTCTACCCAAAACACCCAATTTCCCCCATGAAAATCTTTGATTTGAATTTGAAATCATGTTAAAAGATGTAAGGAGTGAAGAAAATGAGTTAGAAATAACTTACCAACGTTTTGGAGAAGAAAGGTTATTTGAAAAATCGCCTCTTATGTTTTGGGCCTTTGAAAAGTGAAAGAGGCGACCGCGGCTGCGTTGCCCTCTCCCTGAAGACCTGCAGTTCAGCACCCTGGGCGGACCACACAAAGGCGACTGTAGCCGCACATCCTACACCGCGGACTGCACAAAGGCGACCATGACCGCAGTCGCATGCGATTTCTTGCGGACCACACTAGAGGGTTCAGAGACTGCAACTTCCTGAACCTGCAACATCTAACTTTCTAAACCTAAGGCATTCTGGAGCCCACTCGAAAGTCACCCGAGCTCTCGAAACTCCTAACCAAGTATACACACAACCTCAAAAACATCCTACGGACATATTCGTCTAATCAAATTACCAAAATAACATCACGAGCATCGAATTAAACCTCGAGATCAATAAAATTTCTCAAAACTCTTTTAAACATCACATTAATCAATTAAGGTCTGGATCATGTCAAACGACGTCCGTTTTTAACCAAATTTCATAAGAATGACTCAAGTTATATATAAGACCTGTATCGGGAGCCGGAACCAAAATACGGGCCTGATACCATTGCTTTCTAATCAGTTTTCACTTCAAATTTCCTTAAACAATTTCTGAAAACAATTTCACTTAAAAATTCATTTCTCGGGCTAGGGACCTCGGATTCCGATTCCGGGCGTACTCCCAAGTCCCATATTTTCCTACGGACCCTTCAGGACCATCAAATTATGGGTCCGCATCCGTTTACCCAAAATATTGACCGAAGTCTAATTTATTCATTTTAAAGTTAAGACTTAACATTTTTCACAGAATTTCATATTTAAGCTTATAGCCGGACAGCGCACGCAAATTGAGGCGACTCTAAATGAGGTTTTCAAGGCCTCGAAAGCTCATAACGGTAAGAAAACAGGTGATGACCCTTTGGGTCGTTATAATAGTACATTAAGATTGAACTTTCTAGACCCAAAAAAGTAAATCAACAACAAAATAAAAAATATTGTACTGTATTATATCCACTATATATTTGAATTTTAAAGTTATAACTTGTAATTTCATTTTTTATGTTAAGCATGAAGTAGAAGTAAGTTATAACATTAAAATACAATTATATTGAATAAAGAACCAAAATATTACAAATTACTATAATAAATTATAAATTTTAAGTTGATATCCAATTCTGATAAGAAATGATCCTAAATAATGACTTTTATTTTCATAATAACAAATTACATGATCAATTGAGCCAATCGAGGCCGGCCACCAAATTAGGCATGCCCGAGGCTAGACTAAGGCCTCATTTATTTTTATGTTTTTTTAAGATTATGACGTCTGAATCTGAATACACATCTGAATATCAAGATGTTTATTAAGATTAAGGCATCTGAATCTGAATAAACATATAAATATAAAAATGTGTATTATGATCTGAATACTAAACGATTAAGACTGTTTGATTTTTAACATCTGAATGTATAAAATTTATCTTTATTGGAAAATTAATAAACATAAAATTCAAATGAAATACTAATTAATCTAATATTCTATCAATAATATATATATATATATATATATATATATATATATATATATATATATATATATATATATATATATATATATATATTTAAAATATGGTAGTTGATGGTGGTGACGGCTAATGGAGGTGCTTGTGAATGCCGACTAGAGGCGCCGGTTGGAGGTAGGTTTGGTTGATGGTTGTGGTTAAGGATAGTAGCTAGTGGTTATTAGTAGTGGTGGAGATTATGATTGAGAATGGTAGTGGTGAGTGGTGATAGTTAATCATATCAGGGGTGGTGGTAGTTGTGATTGAAGAAGGTGGTGGTGGGTGGTGGTAGTTAATAATGATGTGGAGTTTTTATGGTGATGGGGTGGTTAGTTGTGGTAGTTGAGGTGGATGAGTGTTGTTTGTGTTTGAGAATGATGGTGGTGGGAGTGGTGTAGATAGTGGGTGTTGGTAATCGATTATGGTGGTGGCTATGATTGAGGATGATGGTTGTGGTGGTGGTGGTATGGTAGTGGTGGTGGTGGTGGTAGGCGGTGACGATAATTAATAATGGATATGGATGATAGCATCTTAATGACGACCTTATCCCTATGTAAGGGTAAGGTCTATGTACACATTACCCTCCACAGACCCCACATGTGGGATTACACTGGGTATGTTGTTGTTGTTGTTGTTGTTATGGATCTTAATCATACAGACGTATTCAGACCCATTAATTGGCTGTGAAGTAAAAAAACAAACACATTTAATTATTAAGATCTGAATAATTGAGATTCAAACTTTAAAAACAAACACACTTAATGACTAAGATCTGAATAATTAAGATTCAGACATCCATTAAGTGCAAACAAATGAGATCTTAGTCACAACTACTGCCACCACCTGCCATATTAACTATCACCACCACCATCCTTAATCATAATCGCCACTACTACCAATCACTACTAGCTACTAGCATGAACCACCATCATCAGCCAAAACTACCACCAACCACCGTATCTAGTCAACATTCATCCGTTAGCCATTACCACCAACAACTATCGTATTTTTAAAAAGTATATATTGTATTGATAGAATATTATATTAGTTAGTATTTCATTTGAATTTTATGTTTATTAATTTTCAAATAAAATTAACTTTTATACATTTAGATGTTAAAATCAAACAGTCTTAATTATTTAAATCTCAAATCTTAATATATATTTTAACATAATCGGATGTGTATTTAGATTCAGATATCTTAATCTTAATACACATCTTGATATTCAGATGTGTATTCAGATTCAGACGTCTTAATCTTAAAAAAAACAAATGAGGCCTAAATAGACTGTCACTTACAATTTATATAAAATAGACTGTCACTATACAAAATTGTGACGACCCAACCGGTCGTCTGAAAAATTTACGCCCCGATCCCCCATTAACTGTTTTTCCCAAGTTTATTTCTGCTATTTTGACTTGCCAGGATGTTTGGTTTTGAGTTTCGGAGAGTTTTGAAACACTTAGTCCCTAAATGAGAGCTTAAGTGTTGGAAAGTTTATTGTAGTCGGAACAATGTGAATACGGCCTCGGAATGGAAATTCGATGGTTCTGTTAGCTCCATTGGGTGATATGGGGCTTAGGGGCGTGTTCGTATTGTATTTTGGAGGTTCGTAGCTAATTTAGGCTTGAAATGCGGAAAGTTGAATTTTTGAAGTTTCCGGTTCGATAGCGAAATTTTGATTTGAGGGTTAGAATGGATTTTGGAAGTTGGAGTAGCTCCGTAGTGTTGAATTTGACGTATGTGCAAAATTTCAGGTCATTCGGACGAGGTTTGATAGATGTTTTGATCGAAAGCGTATTTTTAGAGTTTTTGGAATTCTTAGGCTTGAATCCGATGAGAAATAGGTGTTTTGATGTTGTTTTGTGCATTCTGAAGGTTGGAACAAGTTCAAATTGGGTTATAGGATATATTGGTATGTTTGGTTGAGGTCTCGGGGGCCTCGGATGAGTTTTGGGTGGTTAACCAGACCATTTCTTGATGTTTGAAGTTGCGGAAAAACTGTTGGTGTGTTACAAACCAGTTGTTCTTTGCATTCACGACTGGCCATCGCGTTCGCGATGGGATAAGATGTGGAGCTGAAGGTTTGGCCTTCACGTTCGCGAAGGGCTGGGGTCTTGACCTACGTGTTCGCGAGAAGGGAGCTGCGTTCGCGATGAACTGGGAGCTGAGCCTTCGCGTTCGCGATGAAGGGGACGCGTTCACGAAGAAGGAAAAATGGTCAACGTCAATTTGTGCTTTGCGAACGCAAAGGTTTGACTGCATTCGCGATTAAGGGAATCCCTAGGAAGATTTTTAAAACCCAAAATCGAGGGTTTGTGCCATAATTCATATTTGGGACTTAGGAGCTCGGGAGATTGCGATTTTTGATGAAATTTTCACCTTGGCGATTTGGGTAAGTAATTCCTACTCAGATAAGAATAATTTCCATGAATCTACACTTAAATCTATCCTTTAATTTCGAAATTTTGGTGGAAATTGGGGGAAAAGTTTTTAGACCAAGAAATTGAGTTTTGATTGGGTATTTGACATCGGATTGGGATAATTGTAATATGGTTAGATTCGTGAGAGTGTGAGGACTCTGAAAATATAAATTTTACCCGATTCCAAGACGTGAGCCCGAGGGGCATTTTGGTCATTTTACATAATTTCGTGTATTAGCTTAGATTTTAATGGTAGGATTAGTTACTTGAAGTGTTATTCACATTATACAATTGAATTGAATAGATTTGGGCCATTTAGAGTCCAGTACTCGTGGAAAGAACGTGGTCTTGGGTTGATTTTGAGCCAGTTCGAGGTAAGTGGCTTGTCTAACCTTGTGTGTGGGACTTTTCCTTAGGATTGGTATAGTTGGTAATTGAAATGCCTTGTACGTGAGGAGACGAGTGCGTACTTATGCTAATTATTGGAAATCCAGTTTTCTTTAAGTAAGTACTACTATGTTTCCTTTCCTGTCTTTATTATTTGCACTATTAAGCCTGGCGTTATCTTAGGAAAAGCATGTCTAAGTTACTTAATTGCTTTATTTGTTCAACCTGTTTTACCTGAATTCTGTGCAGCATGCTAGGCTAGAATTACTGGTTTGCCTTAATATGAAATTTGCCATTTCTGAATATATTTTCCTGTTGCTACTGTGTATTTATTTTAGGAATACAGATGTGGGATTCCGGTAGCTCCCCTTGTCTGTTTATTTTGGGACTACGGATGTGGGATTTCCGTAGATCCCCCTGCACAGTTATACCTGAATTCTGTGCAGCATGCTAGGCTAGAATTACTGGTTTGCCTTAATATGAAATTTGCCATTTCTGAATTTATTTTCCTATTGGTGTTGTGTATTTATTTTGGGACTACAGATGTGGGATTCCGGTAGCTCCCCCTTGTCTGTTTATTTTGGGACTACGAAACGAGATTCCAGTAGATCCCCGCACACTATGAGTTGGGCTACGGGATGGTATCCTGGGAGATCCATTGGATGTGTACATATGGGACTACAAGACGATATCCTAGGAAATCCCCGATTGTTATTATTAGTGCTGAGCTGTAATTCTTTTCCGTGTTTACCTTGTTTCGGTATAGTCGTTGTTGTCCTGTATATCCTGTGTTATTTTACTGTTGTACCTAAATATACTGTTTTGTTCTATAATGTTGACCTTATTATTTTATTTAACCTCAGTAGGGCCCTGGCCTTCCTCGTCACTATCTAACCGAGGTTAGGTTTGGCACTTACTGAGTACCGTTGTGGTGTACTCATGCTCTTTCTGCTCATATTTTTCATGTGCAAATACAGGTACCGCTACTCAACCCTACCAACCTTGAGGGAGGCAACTGCTCTAGAGACTTCGAGGTACATCTACCGCGTTTGCAGACCGAGGAGTACCTTTCTATTCTAGCTGTTAAATATTGCCCTTCTGTATTTTCTTCCTTATTAGATATTCTGGATTTAGATTGTTAGATATTCCAAAGGCTTGTGTTTCCGTGAGTTTCCGGGTTTTGAGATAGTGTACTTGGTTTTGAGAATGCTGTGTTGTATATGCCGAGCGACGTTATAACTATTGTTTTTATTCAGTTATTGTGATTTTTGATTATTTCTTCCGCTGGTTTTGTTTATGTTCTGCATTTGTTAGGCTTACCTAGTCGTAGAGACTAGGTGCCATTACGATAGTTCACAAAGGGCAAACTGGGGTCGTGACAAGTTGGTATCAGAGCTCTAGGTTCATAGGAGTCATGAATCACAAGCCAATTTATTAGAGTCTCGCTGATCGGTACGGAGACATGTGTACTTATCTGCGAGAGGCTATGTAACTGTTAGGAAAATTTTACTTCATTTGATTTACTTGTCGTGTGATATTTTTGACATCAAAATTCTAAACTTCTGTCTTCTATTCTCTCACAGATGGTGAGGACACGTGCTACCCGAGATAATCGGGCACCCGCGCCCTCTACTGCAGTCATTAGAGGCTGGGGCCGGGGTAGAGGTCGACAACGCACACGTGGTGCAGCCAGAGCACCTGCGCGAGCTACTGCCGAGGTACCATCAGTAGTTCCAGCCAGAGTCTAGGCACCTGACACGCCTGCTGCTACCACTACTCCAGCTCTTCAGAAGACTCTGGCACAGTTCATGAGCATGTACACCATTGTGGCTTAGGCAGGGTTGCTTCCCCTTGCTGCAGCTACATCTCAGGCTAGGGGAGGAGCACAGACTCCCGCCGCCTGCACTCTTGAGCAGCGAGTGCATGTTGAGCAGGTCCCTAAGATTATTCATGTACCGCCTGCAGTGCTAGTTCAGCCCAAGGATAGGGCAGCGGCTTCTGAGGAGGAGCAACTGAGACTTGAGAGGTTCAAGAGGTACAAGCCTCCTGTATTCAGTGGTTTAACATCGGAGGATGCTCGGGATTTCTATATGAGAGTTACCGTATTCTTTGTACCATGGGTATATCTAGATCGAGCGGGATTTCCTTCACTACCTTCCAGCTTCGAGGAGCCGCCTATGAGTGGTGGCGCACCTATGAGCTAGACAGTCCGAATGAGGCTGTTTCACTGACTTGGACTCAGTTTTCAGATCTGTTCCTGAGAGAGTATGTTCCTCAGAGCCTCAGGGACGCATGACGCATAGAGTTTGGGCATTTGCACTAGGGTGCTATGAGTGTCTCAGAGTATGCTGTCCGTTAAAGTAGTTTGGCTAGGCATGCACCAGCCTTGGTTTCTACTGTACGCGAGAGGGTTCGCCAGTTCATTGAGGGGATTATTCCCAGCATCAGGTCTAGCATGACTCGTGAGTTGGAGATGGACATTTCTTATCAGCATGTGGTGAGCATTGCTAGGATGAGGGTATGCATGCTAGGGAGAGAGAGGAGAGGGAGGCTAAGAGGTCTAGAGAGTCGGGCCATTATTCTGGTGGCCGTGCCCCAGGTGCAGTTCGTCATGGTAGGGTTTATATGAGTCAGCCTGTTCAATCAACTCTTCCAGCAGTCAGTTGTATTCCAGCTCCTCCTAGACCTCAGGAGCCTTATTATGCACCTCAGCTTTCTAGCACGCCTCTTACGCAGGGTGCTTTCAGAGGTCAGTCCAGCAGACCTGGCCTGAGCCAGTCATAGCTGCCACATCACCCCAAAACTTGTTTTGAGTGTGGTGACACATTCCATATGGTGAGGTATTGCCCCAAACTTGGAAGGGGTGCACCACTACAGACTTCTTAGCCACAGTGTGCCCCGCAAAGTTCTCAGGCTATGATTACAGCTCCAATTGCTACCCCACCTGCTCAACCAGCTAGAGGTGGAGGTCAGAGAGGTAGAGGTTGCCCTAGAGGGGGAGGCCAGGCTAGATATTGTGCCCTTCATGCCGGTACAGTGGTTGTTGCCTCTGATTCTATCATCATAGTTATTATACTAGTTTGTCACAGAGATGTATTGGTTCTATTCGATCCAGGCTCCACTTACTCTTATGTGTCTTCTTATTTTGCTCCGCATTTGGGTTTACCTCGGGATTCTTTGAGTTCCCCTATTTATGTTTCTACTCCTGTGGGAGATTCTCTTGTTGTGGACCGCGTTTATCGGTCGTGTTTGGTTGCTCTTTGTGGTTTTGAGACCAGAGCCTATTTATTGTTGCTCAACATGGTAGATTTTATATTATCTTGGGCATGGACTGGTTCTTGCCCCATTATGCTATTCTTGATTGTCACGCCAAAACGGCGATGCTGGCTATGCCAGGTGTGCCGCATGCTGAGTGGGGGGGTACTTTTTATCACACTCCCAGTAGAGTTATTTCTTTTCTTAAAGCTTAGAGTATTGTTGAGAATGGGTGTGACGTGTATTTAGCTTATGTGAGGGATGTCAGCATTGATACCCCTTTAATTGATTCAGTCCCAATAGTACGGGAGTTTTCCGATGTGTTTCCAGCTGATCTTTCGGGCATGGCGCCCGATAAAGATATTAATTTTGGCATTGATCTGTTGCCGAGCACCCAACCCATTTCTATTCCTCTGTATCATATAGCTCCTCCTGAGTTTAAGGATCAGTTACAGGAATTGCTTGATAAGGATTTTATTCAGCCCAGTGTATCACCTTGGGGTGCTACTATCTTGTTTGTGAAGAAAAAAAATGGTTCTATGCGTATGTGTATTGATTATCGCCAGTTGAACAAGGTTACAGTGAAGAACCATTATCATTTGCCTCGTATTAATGATCTGTTTGACTAGCTTCAGGGCGCATAGGTGTTTTTTAATATTGACTTGCGCTCAGGTTACCATCAGTTGAAGATTCGGGAACCAAATGTCCCGAAGACTGCTTTCAGGACTCGGTATGGTCATTATGAGTTCCTTGTTATGTAATTTGGGCTGACCAATTCCCCATTAGCCTTTATGCATTTGATGCACAATGTGTTCCGGCTATATCTTAACTCGTTCGTCATTGTCTTTATTGATAATATTCTGGTGTATTCTCGGAGTCGGGAAGCTCATGAGCAGCACCTGAGGATAATGCTTCAGACCTTGAGAGAAAAGAAGTTATATGTCCGTGACATTATTAGGCCACATGGTATCGAGTGAGGGTATTCTGCTAGATTCGAATAAAGTTGAGGTCATGTAGAGTTGGCCTAGACCATTCTTATCTACAGAGATCTGCAGTTTCCTTGTCTTGGAGGATTACTACTGCCATTTTGTTGAGGGGATTTCATCTACTGCAGCCCCTATGAACAGACTGACCCGGAAGGGTGCTCTGTTCTAGTGGACGGAAGAGTGTGAGGCGAGCTTTCAGAAGCTCAAGACATCTTTGACTACAATCCCAAGTTTGATACTGCCTACAGGTTCAGGGTCTTATACGGTCTATTGTGATACCTCGAGGATTGGCCTCGAAGTGGTGTTGATGCATGACGGTAGGGTGACTGCCTACGCGTCCATACAATTGAAGTTACATGAGAAGAATTATCTGATCCATGACCTTGAGTTAGCTGCCATTGTTCACGCCCTGAAGATCTGGCATCATTATTTGTATGGTGTTGCCTGTGAGTTTTATATTGACCATCGGAGCTTGTAACACCTTCTCAAGAAAAATGATCTAAACTTGTGCCATAGGATATGGTTAGAGTTACTGAAGGATTATGATATCACTATTTTGTATCACCCGGGCAAGGCTAATGTGGTGGCTGATGCCTTGAGTCGCTAGGCAGAGAGTTTGGGGAGTTTGGCTTATTTACCAGTATCGGAGAGACCTATGGTGATGGATGTTCAGGCCCTAGCCAGCCAGTTTGTGAGATTGGATCTTTCGGAGCCCAGTCGAGTTCTAGCTTATGTGGTTTCTCGGTCTTCCTTATTTGATCTTATCAGGGAGCGACGATATGATGACCCTCATTTTCTTGTCCTCGAGGACAAGGTTCAGCACGGTGATGCCAGAGATGTGACTATTGGTAATGATGGGGTATTGAAGATGCAGGGTCGGATTTGTGTAACCCATGTTGATGGGCTTCGAGAGTTGATTCTAGAGGAGGCCCATAGTTCGCGGTATTCCATTCATCCGGTTACCGCGAAGATGTATCAGGATTTGAGGCAGCACTACTGGTGGAGGTGGATGAAGAAGGATAAAGTTGGAATTGTAGCTCGGTACCTCAACTGTCAGCAGGTGAAGTATGAGCACCAGAGACCGGGTGGGTTGCTTCAACAGATAGAGATTTGGAGTGGAAGTGGGAGCGGATCA
Organism: Nicotiana sylvestris; assembly: GCF_000393655.2. Lineage (NCBI taxonomy): Eukaryota > Viridiplantae > Streptophyta > Magnoliopsida > Solanales > Solanaceae > Nicotiana > Nicotiana sylvestris. Next base: position 10,062,944 of record NC_091065.1, on the reverse strand, counting down.
CCATGGACTTCGTAGTTGGGCTCCCACGGACTTTGAGAAAGTTCGATGCTATTTAGGTGATTGTGGATCGGCTGACCAAGTTCGCTCACTTTATTCCTGTGTGTATTACTTATTCTCAGAGCGATTGGCGGAGATCTATATCTAGGAGATTGTTCGTCTACATGGTATTGCGGTTTCTATCATTTCAGATAGAGGTGCTTAGTTTACATCACGGCTCTGAAGATCCGTTCAGCATGAGTTGGGTACTCGGGTGGAGTTGAGTACAACATTTTACCCTCAGATGGACGGACAGTCGATTGCACTATTCAGATTCTTGAGGATATGCTCTGTGCGTGTGTGATCGAGTTTGGAGGGTCTTTGTGTCGCGCCCCCTTTTTTCTCACAAAATCGGGTTTATGACATTTGGGAGGACAACTCGTTCCCTTTCGGGAATTGGGTATTGAATTGAAGAGTCGCCACCTAATGACTAAAGTGCATTAGGACACTAGGAGGGGTTTGTTTTGAGTAACTAGAGATTGGATATGGGCTTGAAATTATCCCAAGGGGAAGGTGTTAGGCACCCCTCAGGATCCACTAGTGTGGTTCCTGGCCAAACTACTGTTGTGATTTAAGTGCAAATAACAGAAAGACAAATAAAAGCTTCAAATAAGAGGGGATTTTCACGTAATGGTGACAAATAAACAAAAATAAGAAAAAGGAACTAAAAAGAGTTGATTTCCATAAAAGAAATGGTTTTAAAAGATTTAAAAGAAACAAAGAAAACAAAGGGAAGGTGAGTCCTAGATTTATTGATAATATGGATCACCCCACACAATATCCGGTAATTACTCCTTAGTGAGGGGCTACACGTGATGTTATCGTGTGGTCATCATATCCATATCTACCCTTTCCTGCCTCGTTGAGGTATTAAAGCGCGGAATGGTTTCGTTTACTTGTTGCATGCTATTACCCGCCCCAATCCTATCAGCCACGGAGGCACTTGGGACTACTAATCCTAAAGGGAGGAGGTATTGGGCTTATTTGTGGTTTCAAAAGGTAAAATACTAAGGTAACAAACAAAACACATATAGCAAGTTTATGGAAGCATTTAAACAAATAAAAAGGGCTCAAACAGACCTCCTTTAAACCAAAGAAAGCAAACAATGTAGCATGACTCGCATGTACTATTTAGGGTCTGACTAAAACTTAAAAGGGTTGAGGCAGACTGATTTATTATATAGTTCAGATAAGAAGCCCGAATCAGGCCTGCCTGCTGGTTGTAACATATAAAATCTAATTCAGCTTATAAACTTTCACCCTATGGCTTGCCTAAGTGTTAGACGAAGACCCTATAGGCATGATATCTATTGATTCTATAAACAATGAAGTAAACATGAATACATACTGATTTAAGAAGTCTGTTATTAAAGGTAGGCAAGTTTTACCAAAAGAGCATGCGTCACTGTTACTGGTTTTAGACTTATAAGCGAGTGAAGTGGTTCAGATTCGATTAAAGATCCTATAGGCATGCTTTCTATGTGTTGTCAATTTTGGACACTTTTATAAAAATAGTAAAAAAATACAGAAATCCTATAGGCATGACATCTAGATGCTGAATTTCGTTTAACGCCTATTAACATGATATCTAATTGCAGTTGGTTATTTAAGACATATGAACATGATTGCTTAATGAAAAATGGATATGCAAGATTCAGAAAGACTTATAGGCATATTTTCTATACGCATATGCGGAATTTAGATTTCAGATATTTGTGGACATGGTATCTAGATGAGAGAATGCAGAAATTTAGAAACCTATAGGCAGGATATCTATATGAGAGAATGCAGAAATTTAGAAACCTATAGGCAGGATACCTATACGAGAGAATGCAGAAATTTAGTAACCTATAGGCAGGATACCCATACGAGAGAATGCATAAATTTAGAAACCTATAGGCAGTATGTCTATATGAGAGAATGCAGAAATTTAGAAACCTATAGGTAGGATGTCTATATGAGAGAATGTAAAAATTTAGAAACCTATAGGTAGGATGTCTATATGAGAGAATGTTGAAATTTAGAAACCTATAAGCAGGATGTCTACCCCTTTGCATACATAGTTATCCCTCCCTTTTTCACTAGCCATCCCCAAGAGGTTATTGCAAAATTATTACAGCCCAGAATAAAGTAAAGTAAAGAAAATACATTAGAAATTAAAAAGTACAACCAAGGAGAGCCTGATACAGACTTCCTGTCTAAAATATGAAGTAAACCAACTCCAAGAGATAATGTTCCAAAGCCTTTCTTCCATTTGGATGTGTCAAAGTTCCCTAAGAGTCTCATATGAACTCCGGGCAGTGCTTATACCCAAATATATCACCAGACTAAGACATAGTGCAGTGTAAAAGGGCCAACCCTCAGGTGTCCAAGTTCAGAGGGAACTCAAGGTCCCAAGGTAAGGCTCACAAGAGGGGGGCAGAATTTAGAGACTAAGAGGGAGTGCAAGTGCAGAAATAGAATGTTGAAAGAGGAAAGGGAAACGGGAAACATATTGAATTAGTACAAATAGGGGTATAGGGGAATGGGGAGGTTGCAAAGAGGTAAAAGCAGGCTGGTAGGCATACCCAACAATGGGAGATGCTGGCACACCCATAAGCCTGTTAGAACATTATTAAAGGTTAGGACCCCGATGGATCAAACTTAACTCATGGACAACAACTTACATTGCCCTGCCTTAAGTCATAACTCAAAACACATAAGAGTACAGGGGAATGGGATTCATAAAAAAACAAACAGAAAGAAATCAGCATGCCACTTTAAGTGTTGAGATATACAGAAACAACAAGTAGACATGGACACAAAGTAGTAAATACACATTGTTGTGGTGCTAAAAATTAAATCCGGACATACCAGCTCTAAAGAGACAAATTGAGGAAAGCAGTAGGTCTTGTAGATAGGCCATAATGTAGACAAGAAGATAAGATATTATTGTTTATAAGTGTGAGTTCAGAAAGACTATGAATTGATGATGAGTTTGTGAAAGAGTTGTGCATTTATAGTGTGAAAATCAGGCAGAAATAAGGTAAGAAAACAGTAACGGAACTGATTGTCAATTAAGAATCAATTACACAAGACTTTCCTTAATTAGGAATTCAGATTCAAACGGGTAAAAATGATTTAAGAAAAGAAATTGAATAAGCACTTTGTGCAAAGCATGCAATTAGGGGCAAATACATAAAAGGTTATTTGAGGACGGGATTTTGAAGTACAAGGTTGTACAAATAAAGTAGGAAAATCACTTAGTAGCTAGTAAATCAATAGTTAGGGATCTTGTAATTACTGATCCATGAATGAACCAAGTCATAAATGTTGTGCCATTGCAAAATTAGTAGGTAGTCGTTCGTCACAAAAGTCAGTAATGCAGAAGAGAAGTAGCATTCTGATAGCATGCAAAAGATCCAGTAAAAAGAGTTTAGAATTATGTGAAAACAAGGATAACCAAGCTCAGTTCAAAGACTCGAAATTGGTCTAAAAGAGTTGGGGGTTTTGAAATAAAACCTTAGTTCGAGAAAATCACATTGCCAAACCTGGAAGAACCCCCAAATTCTAGGGTTTCCGCCATTAATCAAGTGCAGAGATGAGAGGGCAAGTAGTAAAATTAGAAACAGGTTCAGAGGTCCCTTAAAAGAACTGAAACTTCTAACATATTCCTTTCAGCAACAAAAATCATGAGAAAACATGATTGAAAAGTAACATGCATAACAGAGCAGAAGAGCTCAAAGAAAATAGAGTAGGAGAACCTAATACGAAACATAATGGGAAAAATTGATAAGAACAGTAGAAGAAGCATGCTAAAAATTTTTAGAAGAAACTTAAATAGAGCTCAGTAGACGGAACTTAATAAGAAACACTTAAGAACATAGTAAAGGAAGATATGATAGGAGAAACACACAAGAACACAGTATAGGAAAACACAAGAACACAGTATAGGAGAACACCGTAGAAGAAGCATACAAGAACACGGTAAAAGAAAATACAAGAATACAGTAGAGGCATATACATAAAAAGAAAAAGAAAGTTAGAGAAACATTTAAATACTTTTCAGAAAATCCTAGATTGGAAAATAAATGGTTTTGGAAGTAGTTTTTTGAAAGAAAAGCCAAAAAATCATTTAAAAGCTTAGAGAAAGCATAGATACACAACATATCTAAAGGAATCAAAAAACCTTGAAGGGTTAGTGTTTCAGAAGAACCTCGGTAGTGAGAAAGGCTTGAAAAAGTCACTGATCTAAGCAGGAAAGGTCGAGGTCAGGCTCGAACAACCATAGTACGCCGGAGCAAAGCCGGAGATGGTTGTAGAACTTGAATTAGATGAAGCCTGGACCAAACTTCATTGTGGTCAGGCCTTGAATCTTCAAAAACCAGGCGTGTAGGAGCCGTAGGAGACCGGTGTAGGATTCCGATGGCCTTGGAAGCCATGGATTCCGGTGGCTTTAGGGTGGAAGTGGTGGGATGCGGCTAGGGTTTGAGAAGCTTCGAGAGAGTTTGAGATAATGGGAGGGTTCAGAGGCGGGTGGTAGGTGGAAAATGATTTAGGTTTAGGGGGGTAATGGTTAATTAAAAATGGTAAGGTTGAAATGTGGTCGTTGATCATTTTGATCAACGGCCTGGATTAAACGGGGTGTCGAGCGAGTCATTTAAACGGGATGTGGGTTGGGTAATTTTAGGAATTAGGCTGGGTGATTTGAAATTGAAATTGGGTTGGATTAGGGGTGCAAATTAGGCTGAAATTGAAATGAAATCTGGCTAGATTTTAAATAGCCACTTTTCCCCATTTATTTTTTAAAAAATAGCAAATTAAAATCTAGAAATAAATTGAAAGTACTAAAATGATTTATAACATATAATTATCAATTTAAAAATACTGGACTTAATTTTTATAAATATAAATGCAATCAAATCATAAATGAGGCTAATATTGCAATTACATGTAGTTGAGCTTTAAAAATAATAAATAAATTTGTAAAAACATGCAAAAATTATCTGAGCTTTAGTTTAGCATAAATATGAGAATTCAACAAGTGAATCACCAAAAATTATAATTTTGGACACTTATTGGATTGTTCTTGATAAAATAAGGCAATAAAATTGATTTTAAAAGCCTTTAAAATTAAGAAAAAATAATAAAAATATTTTTAAATACTTATATATGCATACATATGCTATTTTGAAAGTGTTTTTCATATAAAAATATACAAGAAAAAAATTGGGTATCAACACTTGGGATCAATTCTTGCCATTTGCGGAGTTTGCTTACAACAACAACTATTAGTCCATCATTCAGATAGCACCGTGTGAGGCTTTATATGGTAGTCGATGTAGATCCCCGGTGGGTTGGTTTGAGCTAGGTGAGGCCTGGTTATTCAGCATAGACTTGGTTCAAGATGCTTTGGAGAAGGCCAAGGTGATTCAGGATAGACTCCGTATAGCCCAGTCCAGACAGAAGAGTTACGCGAATCGGAAGGTTCGTGATGTTTCATATATGGTTGGAGAGCGGGTTCTATTTCAGATTTTGTCTATGAAGGGCGTTATGAGATTTGGGAAGAAAGGGAAGTTGAGTCCGAGGTTTATTGGCCCTTTTGAGATATTGAGGCATGTTGGGGAGGTTGCTTATGAGCTTGCCTTACCTCCTAGCTTGGCAGGAGTTCATCCGGTATTTCATATTTTGAATCTCTGTAGGTATCACGGTGACCCATCACACGTGTTGGATTTCAGTTCAGTCCAGTTGGATAAGGATCTATCTTATGTTGAGGAGCTAGTGGCAATATTGGACAGGCAGGTTAGAAAGCTGAGGTCAAAGAACATTGCATCCGTAAAGGTTTAATGGCGGGGTCAGCCGGTCGAGAAGGCAACTTGGGAGACCAAACAGGATATGCACAGCCGTTACCCTCATCTTTTTACTACTTCAGGTATGTCTCTATGCTCGTTGGAGGACGAACGAATGTTTAAGTGTAGGAGGATGTGATGACCCGGCTGTTCGTTTTAAGAATTTACGCCCCGATCCCCCATTAACTGCTTTTCCCAAGTTTATTTCTACTATTTTGATTTGCCGGGATGTTCGGTTTTGAGTTTCAGAGAGTTTTGGGACACTTAGTCCCTAAATGAGAGCTTAAGTGTTGGAAAGTTGACCGTAGTCGGAACAGTGTGAAGACGGCCTCAGAATGGAAATTCGATTGTTCTGTTAGCTCTGTTGGGTGATTTCGAGCTCAGGGGCGAGTTCGAATTGTGTTTTGGAAGTCCATAGATAATTTAGGCTTGAAATGCTGAAAGTTGAATTTTTGAAGTTTCCGGTTCGATAGTGAGATTTTGATCTGATAGTTAGAATGGAATTCTGGAAGTTGGAGTAGCTCCGTGGTGTTTAATGTGACATATGTGCAAAATTTCAGGCCATTCGGACAAGGTTTGATAGACTTTTTGATCGAAAGTGTATATTTAGAGTTTTTGGAATTCTTAGGCTTGAATCCGATGAAAAATAGGTGTTTTGATATTGTTTTGAGCATTCCGAAGATTGGAACAAGTTTGAACGATGCTTTAGGATTAGTTGGCAGGTTTGGTTGAGGTCCCGGGGGCCTCGGGTTCGGGTGGTCAATCGGACCATTTCATGATGTTTGAAGTTCTGGAAAATTGCTGTGTGTGTTGCAGACCAGTTGTTCTTCGCGTTCGAGAAGGGTCAGGATATGGAGCTGAAGGTTTGGCCTTCACGTTTGCGAGGGAGGTCCCGCATTCGCAAAGGGCTGGGTCTTTGAATTACGCGTTCGCGAGAAGGAGTCGCATTCGCTATGGACTGGGAAGCTGAGCCTTCGCATTCGCGAATAAGGGAACGTGTTCGCAAAGAAGGAAAAATTGTCAATGTCAATGTTTTCTTCGAGAACGCGAGGCTTTGACCGCGTTCGCGAAGAAGGATTTACCTAGGTAGATTATAAAATTTCAAAGTCGAGGGTTTAGCCACTTTTATCAAAACTAGAGTTTGAGAGCTCGGATTTAAGCGAGATTTTGAGGGATTTTCAGAGATATCAATTAGGTAACGATTCCTTACTCCTTTTTTCTTGTAACCCATTAATCTAAATATGAATTAATCATTTAATTTCGGATTGGAGATTAAAATTGGAAGAAAGTTTTTAGACCTAGAATTTGACTTTTGATTGGGAATTTAACCTTGGATTTGGAAAATTTTGATATGCATGAACTCATGCGAGTGTGAGGATTCTAAATATATAAATTTTACCCGATTTTGAGACATGGGGCAGAGGGGCATTTTGGTAATTTTACATAATTTCGTGTATTAGCGAAGAATTTCTTTGTTGAATCAGTTACTTTAAGTGTTATTTACATTATGCAATTGAATTGAATAGATTTGTTCCATTTGTAGTCGAGTACTCGTGGCAAGAGCGTGGTTTCCGGTTGATTTTGAACCTGTTTGAGGTAAGTTGCTTGTCTAACCTTGTGTGGGGACCTTCCCCTTAGGATTTGGTATATTTGGTAATTGAAATGCCTTGTACGTGAGGTGACGAGTGCGTACTTGTGCTAATTGTTTGAAATCCGGTTTTTATTAAGTAATCACTAGTATGTTTCCTTTCCTATTTTTATTACTTGAATTATTAAGCCTGTTGTTAGCTTAGGAAAGAATATCTAAGTGACTTAATTGCTTTATTTGCTCAACCTGCCTTACCTGAATTCTATAAAGCATGCTAGGCTAGAATCACGTGTTGCCTTAATATGAAATTTTACATTTCTGTATATTTTCCTGTTGCTGCTGTGTAATTATTTTGGGGATGTGGGATTCCGGTAGCTCCCCCTTATCTGTTTATTTTGGGACTACAGACGTGGGATTCCGGTAGCTCCCCCTTGTCTGTTTATTTTGGGACTACGAATGTGGGATTCTGGTAGATTCCCCTGCACAGTTATATGGAACTACATGAATTCACCCGGTAGATTCCCCAGTACTGGGTATTTACATTTGGGACTACGGAACTGGATTTCGATAGATCCCCGCGCACTATGAGTTGGCGGGATGGGATCCCGGGAGATCCATTGGATATGTACATATGGGACTACAGGACAGTATCCTAGGAGATCCCCGTTTGTTAATTTGGGTCTAAGTCGCATTTCTTTCAGTATTTTGCCTTGTCTCTATAATAGTTGTTGTTGCCCTTTTTTTATATCATGTGTTACTTTTATTGTTGTATTTATTTATGCTGTTCTGTTCTACATTGTCAAACTTTAAACTTTATTTAACCTCAGTAGGGACCGAGGTTAGGCTTGGCACTTACTGAGTACCGTTGTGGTGTACCCATGCCCTTTCTGCGCATGTTTTTCATGTGCAGATCCAGGTATTGCGACTCAATCCTATCACCGGTGAGGTGAGGCGACTGCTCTAGAGACTTTGAGATACATCTATCGCGTCCGCAGACCAAAGAGACTCTTTCTTTTCTAGCTTTTAAACGTTTGCCCTTCTGTATTTCTTTTCCTTGTTAGATATTCTGGAGTTAGAGTACTGTGTAGTGATCCTTAGCTTGTGATTCATGAGTTTCCGGGTCTTGGAGATATATATTGGTTCTGAGTGTTAAATGTTGTGTATGCCGGGCGGCACTTTTAAACATTGTCTTATTACTTTAATTCTGTTTTAAATTGTTTTACTTCCGAAAATTGGTTTATCTTCCGCTATTTAAGCTTACCTAGTCGTAGGGACTAGGTGCCATCACGATGGTTCACGGAGGGCGAACCGGGGTCGTGACATTGGTCATACACTCTAGCATCAGATCAATTTCCAAGTTAAAAATGACTCCAAAAAAAACACCAGTGAGGATAATGACAGTAGCAATAATGTTGATTGGGATGTAGAAGGTCAGGATACTATAAACACATCTTTATAGATCCAAGCATTGAGGTGCAAGAGCCCAACCTATTTTCACTATATGATCCACAGGGTATATAACTAGAAGTTGAACTATCAAAATGGTTTAACATTAAGCAAAATCACATCATGGTGCCTTCCTCGGATGTGAATGACCAAGATGAATAAAAAGTCAGCACTTCTCAACGAAAATACATGTAGTTCATACTTCTTTAATAGCAGAAAAGGAAGCAATGAGCATGGAATAAAGAACTGTGAGACAGGCATTTAGCATTCCATAGTGATATGCAGCAATGCAGGAAGAATGATGCATTACATACGAACCAGACATGAACTCTAGTTCCTATAACTGCAGATATGAATATAGATGGTTCAAACTGAGTTTTCAAAACTAAACTAAAGTCTGATGGTACTATAGACAGATTCAAAGCCGCTTGTTGCTGAGGGATACTCTCAATAAGAAGAATTAACTTTGAAAAAGCATTTAGTCTTGTGTTGAAGGCTACTACCATAAGAGTGGTTCTATCAGTTGCAGTCAGTCTGTAGTCGCCTATCAGAGAGCTTGATGCTAAAAATACATTTTTACATCGACCCTTACTTTAACCAGGCCTGACATATCACATGTTGTGAACCTGGAAAATCAATTTATACAAAATCCAAATAGTGAACATCTTCAAGTTGTGAAAAGAATATGTAAAGGGGAGTACTCAATATGGGCTCAGATTGCTTGCAAAGTCACCTCTCAGATTATATGCATTCTTAGATGCAGATTGGCGAGGATGAACCACAACAAGCATATCAACTACACAATTTATCTAGGTGCAAATTGTATATCTTGCGCATCTAATTAAGAAAATGGGTAAATTTCACAAATGGTCGTATAACTATGACTTTTTTTCACCGAAATCATATAGTTTTGTTTTTTCGCACAAAAATTATAAAACTTTCACGAAGTCACACAAAAATCATAGTGGTTAGAATTAAAAATAAATTTTCCAGTAGCATTTTCTTATTTTACGTTTTTTTATTTTTTATTTCAGTCTAATAAATAACTACCCAATTAAAATAGAAGAAATATAAGTATATTTTAGCCGCTTTTAAAAATAATAGCCGATAATATATATATATATATATATATATATATATATATATATATATATATATATATATATATATATATGTGTGTGTGTGTGTGTGTGTGTGTGTGTTATATACATACACATTCTGTATATATTTCAGCTAGCAAATGCAATCAGTTTCAGTCGGCCGGTTAATTTTATATTTTTTTCTTAAAATAAGAATGACCCAACTCAGTGTCACGACCCGGATTTCCCACCATCGGGTGTCGTGATGGCGCATACTATCGGAGCTAGGCAAGCCAAATATTTAAAACACCTTTCCTGCTTTCATTCAAACAATATAATAAACGAGACAAAATTTAAGCGGAAGACTTTAAATCTAAAGCAACTGAAAACCAAAAGTGCGGAAGTTTAATACACATCACTATCCAAGGTCTTGTGTCACTAGCTCACGGACTACTACAGAATACTACAAACAATGTCTGAAAGGAAATACATCATGTTTGTCTGATACAAGATGAACAAACGAAAAACATGGAAAGGGACTTCGGCCTGCGAACGCCAGCTAGACTACCTCGAGAGTCCCTGGACTGAAGACAACTCCCAGAAATCCTACTGCTGTGGTCCGTAAGCTGCTCCCTGATCTGTGCACAAAAATGCACATAGTGTAGCATCAGCACAACCGACCCCATGTGCTGGTAAGTGCCTGGCCTAACCCCGGCGAAGTAGTGACGAGGCTAGACAGTACCTACCACAATTAACCTGTACAGGTATACATACAACAAGTGCAAGAAAACAATAACAAGATAATACAAAGTAAAATTGGGAGGGGACATGCTATCAGGGAGTAACAGATAAAAATGAAATATCGAAAATAAGCAGAAGAGACTCCGGTTCCCATGATATATATATATATATATATAGTGGATGGCGTGCCACACGATCCCATAATATCATATATAAGTGGACGGCGTGCCACACGATCCCATAATATCATATATAAGTGGACGGCGTGCCACACGATCCCATAATATCATATATAAGTGGACGGCGTGCCACACGATCCCATAATATCATATATAAGTGGACGGCGTGCCACACGATCCCATAATATCATATATAAGTGGACGGCGTGCCACACGATCCCATAATATAGTTCATAATATCTGACTTCATATAGTAGACCCCTTCAGGGGAGAATAACAACTCAATACCTTTAACCCGGCAAGGGTACAGCTAACAGCCCAAAATATCCCGACAAGGGAGAATATATATATCAGTCTACACATCCCGGCAAGGGAGTATTCACAACACATTCTCCTTTTTAAATCCATTCTTCCTCAACTAACACATTCATGTTCGAGCTAACGCTCCAAAAGTACACCAATCACAATTTTACCTCAACCGTTCACATTATATGAAACTCATCAAATAAACAAGGAGCTTGTGTCACATTATTCGAATTAAAAGCAATCAAGACTCACGGTCATGCTAGACTCCGGTGCATAGATAACCGTCACCATGCCTATACACCGTACTCCACATTAGCAAGTAGCAAATATCATCCTAATCCTATTCCCTCAAGCCAAAGTTAGAACAAACACTTACCTCGAATGCTCCAAACTCAACTCACGCTTCTAGTATAGCTTTACCTCTTGATTCCACCACCAATCCGCTCGAATCTAGTCATAAGTTACTTAATCACATTAATAATTACTAAATGAATCATCCCCAATGCATGAAAATAGATTTTTCAAGGTTTTTCCCAAAAAGGTCAAAAATACCCCCGGACCCACGTGGTCGAAACTCGAGGTTCGGACCAAAACCCGGTTACTCATTCCCCCATGAATCCAAATATATGATTTGTTTTTAAATCGGACCCCAAATTGAGGTCCAACTTCTCAATTTGTAGAAAACCTAGGTTCTACCCAAAACACCCAATTTTCCCCATGAAAATCTTTGATTTGAAGTTGAAATTATGTTAAAAGATATTAAGGAATAAAGAAATTAAGTTAGAAATCACTTACCAATCGTTTTGAAGAAGAATAGTTGTTTGGAAAATCGCCTCTTAGGTTTTGGGTTTTTGAAAAGTGGAAAAATGACTAAAAATCCTGAATTTATACATTTTCCTGGGGGCTGGGGAGAAGTGGGCTCTCTCTGAACCCACCCAGCGCGGACCGCACTGATTTGGTGCGGGGACGCGCTGGTCGACCCTCTGAACCCCACCACGCGGACCGCACATAAAAGCACCGCGGCCGCGTGGCTGCCAGCGCGGACCGCGCGGAAATGGCCGCGGCCGCGCTGGGCCTGCAACATTTGAACCTGTATATTTTTTTCTAAGTCTAAGACCTCCCGGGCCCCATTCAAAACTCACCCGATCCCTCGAGGCTCCAATACAAACATGCACACAACCTTAAAAAAATATCTTACGGACTTACTCGTGCGATCAAATCGCCAAAATAACATCATATACATAGGATCAAGCCTCAAACACATGATTTTCTTTCTTCAACTTTCATCACTCAAATTCTCCATTTTTAGTCCGAAACACGTCATATGACGTCCGTTATTAGCCAAACTTTACAGATAGTGCTTAACACATATTTAAGACTTGTACCGGGCGTCGGAACCAAAATACGAGCCCGATACCTATATTTTCTAAACCCTTTTTCATTTCAAATTTTCATATCAAATTTCAGAAAAACAATTTCTTTCAAAAATTCATTTCTCGGGCTTGGGACCTCAGAATTTGATTCCGGGGACACGCCCAAGTCCCATATTTTTCTACGGACCCTCCAGGACCGTCAAATCACAGGTCCGGGTCCATTTACCCAAAATGTTGACCGAAGTCAACATTATGTATATTAATACCAAAATTCATCAAATGTTTCACATAATTTACATATTCTAACATCAAAATTTTCTGGCTACGTGCCCGAACTGCGCACGCCAATCGAGGCAACTAAAGGCGAGGTTTTCAAGGCCTCGAAAGCACAGAACAAGGAAGAACTACGGTGATGACCCTTCGGGTCGTCACATTCTCCACCTCTAAAACAACTGTTCGTCCTCGAACGGACAAAGAAAGAAGTACCTGAGTCGGGAAATAAATGAGGATAACGGCTCCGCATATCGGACTGGACTCCCAGGTCGATGCCTTAGGAGGCTGACCTCTCCACTGAACACGCACTGAAGGAAAACTCTTCGACCTCAACTGTCGAACATGCCGGTCTAGAATAGCCACCGGCTCCTCCTCATATGACAGATCCTTGTCCAATTGGACAGTGCTGAAATCCAACACGTGCGATGGATCTCCGCGATACTTCCGGAGCATAGATACATGAAACACGAGATGCACAGCTGACAAGCTAGGTGGCAAGGCAAGTCTATAAGCCACCTCTCCCACACGATCAAGAATCTCAAATGGACCGATGAACCTAGGGCTGAGCTTGCCCTTCTTCCCAAATCTCATCACGCCCTTCATAGGCGATACACGGAGCAATACCCGCTCACCAACCATGAAAGCAACATCTCTGACCTTGCGGTCTGCATAACTCTTCTGTCTGGACTGAGCTGTACGAAGTCTATCCTGAATAATCCTGACCTTGTCCAAGGCTTCCTGAACCAGATCCGTACCCAATAATCGAGCCTCTCCCGGCTCAAACCATCCAACTGAAGACCGACATCGCATACCATACAATGCCTCATACGGAGCCATCTGAATGCTGGACTGGTAGCTGTTGTTGTAGGCGAACTCTACTAAAGGCAAAAACTGGTCCCACGAGCCTCCAAAAATCAATGACACAGGCTCGGAGCATGTCCTCAAGAATCTGAATAGTCCTCTCGGACTGACCGTCCGTCTGGGATGAAATGTTGTACTCAACTCAACCTCGGTGCCCAACTCTCGCTGAACTACTCTCCAGAAATGCGAGGTAAACTGCGTACCCCGATCCAAAATGATAGATAGCGGCACCCCATGAAGGCGAACAATCTCCCTGATATAAATCTCGGCTAACCTTTCGGACAAATATGTGGCTGCAACAGGAACAAAATGCGCTGACTTGGTCAGCCTATCAACAATGACCCAAACTGCATCAAACTTTTTCCGAGTCATCGGAAGTCCAGTAATGAAATCCATCGTAATTCTCTCCCACTTCCACTCGGGAAGTGCAATCCTCTGAAATAGACCACCGGGTCTTTGATGTTCGTATTTAACCTACTGACAATTCAAACACCGAGCCACGTGCGCAACAATGTCTTTCTTCATCTTACGCCACCAATAGTGCTGCCTCAGATCCTGATACATCTTCGCGGCGCCCGGGTGAATAGAATACCGAGAACTGTGGGCCTCCGCTAAGATCAACTCTCGAATCCCATCAACATTGGGCACACAAACTCGCCCCTGCAATCTCAATACACCATCATCATCTAAGGTTACTTTCTTGGCACCTCCACGCTGCACCGTGTCTCTCAAGACACACAAATGGGGATCCTCAAACTGCCGCTCGCGGATACGCTCTAATAGTGAGGAACGAGCAACCGTGCAAGCTAACACTCTGCTAGGCTCAGAAATATCCAACCTCACAAGACGATTGGCCAAGGCCTGAACATCCAAAGCAAGCGATCTCTGGCTGACTGGAATATAAGCAAGACTACCCATGCTGGCGGACTTCCTGCTCAATGCATCGGCCACCACATTGGCCTTCCCCGGGTGGTATAAGATAGTAACATCATAATCCTTTAGCAACTCTAACCACCTCCTCTGCCTCAAATTCAACTCTTTCTGCTTGAACAGATACTGAAGACTCTTGTGATCAGTGTAAACCTCACACGTCACGCCATATAAGTAATGCCTCCAGATCTTCAGGGCATGAACAATGGCTGCCAACTCGAGATCATGAACCGGATAATTCTTCTCGTGGATCTTCAACTGCCTCGAAGCATAAGCAATGACTTTGCCTTCCTACATCAACACTGCACCAAGCCCAATATGAGACGCATCACAATAGACCGTATATGGCCCTGAACCTGTGGGCAAAACCAATACTGGTGCCGTAGTCAGAGCCGTCTTGAGCTTCTAAAAGCTCGCCTCACACTCATCCGACCACCTGAACTGGACACCCTTCTGGGTCAATCTGGTCATAGGGGCTGCAATGGATGAAAACCCCTCCACGAACCGACGGTAGTAACCTGCTAACCCCAGGAAACTCCGAATATCCGTAGCTGAAGCTGGTCGAGGCCAGTTCTTGACTGCCTCTATCTTCTTCGGGTCTACCTGAATACCTGCTGCTGATACGACATGACCCAGGAATGCGACCGAACTCAACCAAAACTCGCACTTTGAGAACTTAGCATACAACTGACTATCCTTTAGGGTCTGAAGGACCACTCTGAGGTGTAGCTCATGCTCCTCCTGACTGCGGGAGTATATAAGAATATCGTCAATGAAGACTATCACGAACAAGTCCAAATACGGTCTGAACACTCAGTTCATCAACTCCATGAACACTGTTGAGGCATTAGTCAATCCAAATGACATGACCAAAACTCATAGTGCCGATACCGAGTGCGAAATGCTGTCTTGGGGACATTAGACGCCCTAATCCTCAGTTGATGATAACCAGATCTCAAATCTATATTCGAGAACACCCTCGCACCCTGAAGCTGGTCGAATAAATCATCAATCCTCGGCAGTGGATACTTATTCTTAACTGTAACCCTGTTCAATTGCCGGTAATCGATGCACATTCTCATCGAACCATCCTTTTTCTTAACAAACAACACCGGTGCACCCCAAGGTGAAATACTGGGTCTTATAAAACCTTTCTCAAGCAAATCCTGCAGCTGTTCCTTTAAATCTTTCAACTCCGGCGGGGCCATACGATATGGCGGGATAGAAATGGGCTGAGTGCCCGGGGCCAAATCAATACAAAAGTCGATATCCTTGTCGGGTGGCATACCCGGCAAGTCTGAAGGGAAAACCTCAGGAAACTCCCGAACAATGGGCACAGAATCAATAGAAGGGGCCTCCGCGCTAGAATCGCGAACATACGCCAAGTAGGCCAAACATCCCTTCTCGATCATACGCCGAGCTTTCACATACGAGATAACACTGCAGGTACAATGACCAGAAGTCCCCCTCCACTCTAAACGGGGTAAATCTGGTAAGGCTAAGGTCACGATCTTGGCATGACAATCCAAGATAGCATGGTATGGGGATAACCAATCCATCCCCAATATAACATCAAAGTCGACCATGTCCAAAAGCAACAAATCAACACGGGTCTCAAGACCCCCAAACACTACGATACAAGAACGATGAACTTGGTCGACCATAATAGAATCACCCACCGGTGTTGACACATAAACAGGAATACTCAACGAGTCACTAGGCATAACCAAATAGGGTGCAAAATAGGACGACACATATGAATACGTAGATCCGGGATCAAATAGCACAGAAGCATCCCTATCACAGACCAGAATAGTACCTGTAATCACAGCATCTGATGACTCAGCCCCTGGCCTAGCTGGCAAAGCATAACAATGGGGCTGGGCCCCACCTTCCCGAATCATATCCCTGGGACGATCGGCTGCTGGTTGACCCCTACCTCTAGCGGTCTGAGCTCCAACTCTAAGACCTCTACCTCCACCTCTATATCCTCTACCTCCGCCTCTAGCTGGCTGGGCAGGCTGTGGGGCAACTGGTGCCTGGATCAGCGGGCGAGGACCCTGCTGCTGCGAGCTACTGGAAGCTCGAGGGCAATATCTGGCAATGTAACTCACATCGCCGCAAGTATAACAAGCCCCCGGCTGCTGAGAATAACGAAGTGGTGGTGCGCTGATAGGTGCTGATTGTGAACTGAAGAGCTGCTGGTCAGAATACTGCGGCTGAGAACCACGACCACCTGGTGTACCATGAGAAGCCTGGAGAGCTGACTGAAAGGGCCTCGAAGGATGGCCTCTACCATAAGAATCCCTACCTCCAGACGAGATACCACTGAATCTACCCGAATGATGGGGCCTCTTATCATACCCATGACCATCTCCCTGAGCAAGTGCCATCTCTATCCGGCAGGCACCATCTGCCGCCTCCTGAAATGAAATCTCACTACCGGCACTCATGGCCATCTGAACACGGATCGGCTGGGCCAACCCATCAATAAACCTTCGTACCCTCTCTCTATCGATGGGGAGTATCACAATGGCATGACGAGCAAGATCAATGAACCGGGTCTCATACTGGGTGACCGTCATAGGACCCTGCTGAAGACGCTCAAATTGCATGCGAAGAGCATCTCGCTGAGTAACTGGGAGAAACTTCCCTAGAAATAACTCTGAAAACTGATCCCAGGTCAATGATGGCGACCCTGTTGGCCTGGCTAAACAGAAATCTTTCCACCAAGTCTTGGCGGATCCTGCTAGGCGAAAAGTGGCGAAGTCGACCCCATTAGTCTCTATAATGCCCATAGTCCGTAGAACCTCATGACAGCTGAATATGAAATCCTGAGCATCCTCTGAGGGGGTTCCACTATATGTGGTTGTGAAGAGCTTGGTGAAACGATCAAGCCTCCACAAAGCATCCGCGGACATAGCCGCACCATCGTTGGACTGAGCCGCAATACCTGGCTGGGCTGCCACAGTTGGCTGAACTGCCACGGCTGGCTGAACTGCGGGAACCTGAGCCTGAGGAGCTAACGGCTCTGGAGTACGAGTATCGTGAGTCTGAACTCCTCCCCCAGCCTGAGATGTGGCTGGAGCTACGGGAAGCAAACCCGCTCTAGAAATGCCCTCCATAAAGACTACCAGTCGGACCAAAGCGTCCTGAAGCACTGGAGTGGCTATGAAACCCTCTGGGACTTGAGCTGGGCCCACTGGAACAGCTGGGGCCGGAACCTCCTCCTCAAAATTGACCTGAGGCTCCGTCACTGGAAATGCTGCTCGGGGCTGAGCTCTGCCCCGGCCTCGGCCTCGCCCTCTGCCCCTAATAGGGGCTGCTGCTGGGGGCTCAGGCTGTTGCACAGTAGAAGAGGAAGCACGTGTCCTCGCCATCTGCGAAAGAACAGAGTAGAACGACAATCAGTACTTGAGAAACAGAATCGCACAATAAGAATGAACAAGGTGAAATTTTCCTAACTCAGTAGCCTCTGCGGGATAAATACAGACGTCTCTGTACCGATCCCTCAGACTCTACTGAGCTTGTCCGTGAGTTGTGAGACCTGAGTAACCTAGTTCTCTGATACCAACTTGTCACGACCCGGATTTCCCACTATCGGGTGTCGTGATGGCGCCTATTATCGGAGCTAGGCAAGCCAAATATTTAAAACACCTTTCCTACTCTCTTTCAAACAATATAATAAACGAGACAAAATTTAAGCGGAAGACTTTAAATCTAAAGCAACTGAAAACCAAAAGTGCAGAAGTTTAATACACATCACTACCCAAGGTCTGGTGTCACTATCTCACGGACTACTAGAGAATACTACAAGCAATGACTAAAAGGAAATACATCATGTTTGTCTGATACAAGATGAACAAACGAAAAACATGGAAAGGGACTTTGGCCTGCGAACGCCAGCTAGACTATCTCGAGAGTCCCTGGACTAAAGACAGCTCCCAGAAATCCTATTGCTGTGGTCCGTAAGCTGCTCCCTGATCTGTGCACAAAAATGCACAGAGTGTAGCATCAGCACAACCGACCCCATGTGTTGGTAAGTGTCTGGCCTAACCCCAGTGAAGTAGTGACGAGGCTAGACAATACCTACCACAATTA
The DNA here is from genome assembly GCF_000393655.2 of Nicotiana sylvestris. NCBI lineage: Eukaryota > Viridiplantae > Streptophyta > Magnoliopsida > Solanales > Solanaceae > Nicotiana > Nicotiana sylvestris. The sequence continues at coordinate 10,044,203 of NC_091065.1, read as the reverse complement.
ACCTGTATAGATATATATACAACAAGTGCAAGAAAACAATAACAAGATAATACAAAGTAAAACTGGGAGGGGACATGCTATCTGCGAGTAACAGATAAAAATGAAATATCGGAAATAAGCAGAAGAGACTCTGGTTCCCATGATATATATATATATATGTGTGTGTGTGTGTGCGGACAACGTGCCACACGATCCCATAATATCACATATAAATGGACGGCGTGCCACACGATCCCATAATATTATATATAAGTGGAAGGCGTGCCACATGATCCCATAATATCATATATAAGTGGACGGCGTGCCACACGATCCCATAATATCATATTTAAGTGTACGGCGTGCCACATGATCCTATAATATCATATTTAAGTGGACAGCGTGCCACACGATCCCATAATATAGTTCATAATATCTGACTTCATATAGTAGACCCCTTTAGGGGAGAATAACAACTCAATACCTTTAACCCGGCAAGGGTACAACTAACAGCCCAAAATATCCCGACAAGGGAGAATATATATATCAGTCTACACATCCCGGCAAGGGAGTATTCACAACACATTCTCCTTTTTAAATCCATTCTTCCTCAACTAACACATTCATGTTCGAGCTAACGCTCCAAAAGTACACCAATCACAATTTTACTTCAACCGTTCACATTATATGAAACTCATCAAATAAACAAGGAGCTTGTGCCACATTATTCGAATTAAAAGCAATCAAGACTCATGGTCATGGTAGACTCCGGTGCATAGATAATCGTCACCATGCCTATACACCGTACTCCACATTAGCAAGTAGCAAATATCATCCTAATCCTATTCCCTCAAGCCAAAGTTAGAACAAACACTTACCTCGAATGCTCCAAACTCAACTCACGCTTCTAGTATAGCTTTACCTCTTGATTCCACCACCAATCCGCTCGAATCTAGTCATAAGTTACTTAATCACATTAATAATTACTAAATGAATCATCCCCAATGCATGAAAATAGATTTTTCAAGGTTTTTCCCAAAAAGGTCAAAAATACCCCCGGACCCACATGGTCGAAACTCGAGGTTCGGACCAAAACCCGGTTACTCATTCCCCCATGAATCCAAATATATGATTTGTTTTTAAATCGGACCCCAAATTGAGGTCCAACTTCTCAATTTGTAGAAAACCTAGGTTCTACCCAAAACACCCAATTTTCCCCATGAAAATCTTTGATTTGAAGTTGAAATTATGTTAAAAGATATTAAGGAATAAAGAAATTAAGTTAGAAATCACTTACCAATCGTTTTGAAGAAGAAAAGTTGTTTGGAAAATCGCCTCTTAGGTTTTGGGTTTTTGAAAAGTGAAAAAATGACTAAAAATCCCGAATTTATACATTTTTCTGGGGGCTGGCGCCGACCGCATAGAAATGCACCGCGGTCGCGCCGAGGGAGGGGAGAAGTGGGCTCTCTCTGAACCCACCCAGCGCGGACCGCACTGATTTGGTGCGCGGCCGTGCTGGTCGATCCTCTGAACCCCACCACGCAGACCGCACAGAAAAGAACCGCGGCCACGTGGCTGCCAGCGCGGACCGCGCGGAAATTGCCGCGGCCGCGCTGGGCCTGCAACATCTGAACCTGTATATTTTTTTCTAAGTCTAAGACCTCCCGGTCCCCATTCAAAACAAACCCGAGCCCTCGGGGCTCCAAACCAAACATGCACACAACCTTAAAAAACATCTTACGGACTTACGAGTGCGATCAAATCGCCGAAATAACATCATATACATAGTATCAAGCCTCAAATACATGGTTTTCTTTCTTCAACTTTCATAACTCAAATTCTCCATTTTTAGTCCAAAACAAATGTACCGAGTGTCGGAACAAAAATACGAGCCCGATACCTATATTTTCTAACCCCTTTTTCATTTCAAATTTTCATATCAAATTTCAGAAAAACAATTTCTTTCAAAAATTTATTTCTCGGGCTTGGGACCTCAGAATTTGATTCCGGGCACACGCCCAAGTCCCACATTTTTTTATGGACCCTTCGGGACCATCGAATCACAGGTCCGGGTCCGTTTACCCAAAATGTTGACCGAAGTCAACAATATGCATATGAATACCAAAATTCATCAAATGTTTCACATAATTCACATATTCTAACATCAAAACTTTCCGGCTACGCGCCCGAACTGTGCACGCCAATCGAGGCAACTAAAGGCGATGTTTTCAAGGCCTCGAAAGCACGAAAAAAGGAAGAACTACGGTGATGACCCTTCTGGTCGTCACACTCAGCCTGACATAATACCCATATACGTAAGCTAAAATAATACTAAAAGTGAATTCTTCCCCCATAAAAAAATTAGTTCGGGATGCATGAGATTCTGGCAAAAAACTAAAGAAATAAAAGGTATAATTAGAGAGCTCTTGAAATAAAAATGCTATCAATTTGAATAAAAATCTTGAAAAGAAAAATAAAAGATAGAAGTATCATGTTTTGAAGGATTTACTATTTACTGTTAGTATTTTTTAGTTTATATATATGATTATTGGGTCGAGTGGCTAGGTCAGGTTGAGTAATTTCTATTTTAGTTGGATTATTACTTATTAGACTGAAAATAAGAAATATAAACCAACAAAATAAAAAAAATACTACTAAAAAAATTATGTTTTTCGATCAGTATGATTTTTGTTCGAGTTAATAAAAGTTTTATGATTTTTGTGTGAGAAAATATAGTTATGTGGCTATGATGAAAAAAAGTCATAGTTATATGATTTTTGTGTGAGAAAACAAGGCTATATGTCTTTAGTGGAAAAAAAAAAGTTATTGTTATATGCCCATTTGTGAAATTTACCCTTAATACACACAACGACAAGGTTAAGTGTAGAGGCTGATTACAGAGCACTAGCCTCAACAACAGCTGAAGATGTCAAGCCTAGTATATCGAGTAGTTAGAGGATAACCTATTCTATCTATAAGGATCAAATTAGTTAGATTAATTAGGACTAAGCTCTATGTAACTCTACGGCGCCAGTCCTACATTTTATCTTTGTGGATCGAGGAGAAAAGGGGCTCAGCGAGAAGAAGAGCGTACCGTAAGCATCTCACGGTAGCATGCCCCAATCCCCTTGCGATATAAAATAGCACACAAGTGTGCAGATGAATATACAAGAAGTCGTCTTCTCACCTCGACTCTTACTGTGTTTGTCTACAATCCTCAAAGTTAACAATATTCTTATCTAAGATTTCCTATCTTGCACAGCCCAAAATAATCTTTAAACAATTTAATTCTTTTTTAGAACTCAGAATTAGTAACTCAACGATGTAAAAAATATAGCATCAGTAGGGCATCACGTTTTGTGCTCCTTAGCTTCAATGAATGACACGGCCAAAACAAATTTCACCTTATTGATCATATTCATCATATCAAGTCTAACTAGTTAGTAATTATTCAATATCATTTTCAGCTTTAAATATTTAAACACAGAAAATTAAATAGCAGCCATACATGATAACGAAAATTGGGTTTCAAGTCTATGAAGAGCGTTTGAAATAATATTTGTCAGTTGTAACCATAAACAATAGTAGCCAAAGATCATATTATCTTGCTATGAATCTTTTTCGTAGAAAATAGTTGTACGTATCACTTAGCTAAAAAAATTTAAGCCGTCACCATTTAAACATTGTATGTCACATATTGATTAGAAATAACAAAACGATTGTCGTAATTGTTTATATTACCGGTGAAAAAATTTAGGTTCCCAATAAATGTAAATTTTTGATAAGTTTTCTAATGGGTCAATAGAACTTTATATTTAATCGGCATAATACATACTTTACCCTCTCGGTTACACAAAAATCTCTATTATATAAACAGGGACGGCTCAAGCGCAAGTATGGTCTAAATCCAAATTTTAATATGAGGCCTAATATTATTTAAAATAAAGTTCTGATGTATATATGTTTATTTGAAGTTTATTCTTGTCACGACCCAAAATCCCAACCCGGTCGTGATGGCGCCTCTCGTGAGGACAAGGCCAGCCAATCGACAAAACAGTACATCTCTTTATAATCATCTAGCAGGAATAAGTCTAAATCATGGGCAATATAATCTTAAATGCGAAGTAAACGTGATAGAACAAGGAAAACCATCCCAACTCAGCCCGAAATCGGGGTGTCATGAGTTACTATAGAGTTTACTAATATTTTACAAAGTCTGGAATTATCATAAATAACAAAGATAAGGGAGAAAACGGGGCTGCGGACGTCAACAGCTACCTCGTTACTCCTAGTCACCGCCTGGCCTGGAAAGAATCAGCGCTCATGAGCGAACTCAGCTCTTCCTGTATCTGCACACATGGTGCAGGGAGTAATGTGAGTACTCCGACCCAGTAAGTAATAAAAGTAACTACAGTCCGAAGATAAGAAAACCTAGTAAATACACAAAGTAAGCTAAAATCCAAATATGCAGCAACATATCGAACTGAACAGCTAAACAATAGTATAGATACAAATACATGAATACAATGCAATGCATATGATGGTACATTCTCGTACCCACTGCGGCGTGCAGCCCGAGCCATCCCTATTTATTTATCGTCGACGGCGCTCACGGGGGGTGTGTCCAGACTCCAGAGGGGCTCCTACAGCCCAAGCGCAATATCTTGGTCAGTCATTGTTACCTGACCGGTCAACCATTGTTACCTGACCAATTTATATCATACAGTGCCATTGTTACCACTGTTCAAGTATATCATCCAGTGTCATTGTTACCACTATTTCAAGTATATCACACAGTTTCATTGTTACCATTGTGTCAAGTATATCACACAGTGTCATTGTTACCACTATTTCAAGTCACTTTATAATCAGTCCAGAAAATAATATAATAAACCCCTTGGGCATTTACAAAACAGAAGTTCCCAGCCCGGAATACATTTAAAAATATCATTTAAGTTTTCAACACTTAGAATTATGGCTGAGTTTACAAAACAACATTTAAAACCTTGGACTGAAATTAAATGATATGCAAATCATGCTAAGCAGTAATATCAATCCTCGAAGGATTTTACAAATCGGCACAAGGCCCCAAACATGGCATCAAGCCCAGTAATATCAATGAAGTATGTGTATCAATCACCAGTATAGTATAAACATCACACGGGGTGGACCAAGTCACAATCCCCAGTAGTATCCGACCCCGCACTCGCCATGGAGTGCGTGTCACGCCTCAATATAGCGTTACGATGTGAAAGTCCGGGGTTTCAAACCCTCAGAATAGCATTTACATCTATTACTCACCTCTAGCTCGCTATGCCCTTGCCTCTCTAATTGGCCTCCTCGTGTGACGAATCTGCCAAAAATCACACAAACCTCGATGAAGTTCGATTTCTAAAAGACGGGGTTTTAACCATACATATCCTGAAATTCGCCCCTTAATGATACTATAATGATCCCATACAGTTATGTAACTTCAATCTACCATATAACACTCAATATGGCCAATATTAGTACTAGATCCCATAAATTATGCCATTTAGGCATATTATCAAACATCTTGTAGGTATAAATATTTACACCTCTTAACTATAGCATTGGTTCCTCTAACTATCACCATTAACCAACAATTCATCACACTATTATTCTTTAACAATTTATACTCCTAACATCACATGTGTGATCAACCATTCACACCCAAACCAACAAAAATTCCATCAAATAAACACCTCTAAATCCCTACCATGTTCATGTATTTAAATAGGGAATTTATGGCTTCCAACCACCATACAATAAGTTGTAATACTTGACTCATACTCATATTTCCATAATATATCCATATATGTGAGTCTAAGGTGTAGGATTTACCTTTTGGAAGAAATCTTGCAAAACCCTTCTTTGAGTTCTTGAAGGAATTTCTTGAAAATCTAAGGATTTTTAAGATCAATCCATGTTAATATAAGTGTTTGGGAGTAGTAATCAACTCAAAATACTCCAAAAATCTTACCTTAGGAGTGCAATTGGGTGACTTGGTCGAATTGGGGTTGTAGAGGAAGCCCTAAGCTTGAGAAATGACTCAATTCCTTTCATTTCCGGTCTTTAGAGTACTTAAAAACATTCAGTCGCGTAGTTCGCGCGTTTGTTCGCGCGTTTTGCTTAGTATTCTGCCTCAGACGCGCGAAATGCGCGACTTCGCGCGATACTTCGCGCGACTTCGCGCGATACTTCGCGCGATACGTCGTGCGCTCTGACACCTGACAAGTGAAATGGTCATAACTTCCTGTATACACTTCCAAATGACGAACGGTTTGTTGCATTGGAAACTAGAGTCAAAGGGCTTTAATTTGATAGGTTGTAACTCACACAACTCCTTATATAATGAGAGATATTATCGTTCAAAGTGAGGCCTTGTGCGTACTTATTTACAACTTTCGTCTATTATGAAATTTCCAACTTGAAAAGTTCCCCTTAGCCATCCGAAATCATCCCGAGGTCCTCGGGACCTCAACCAAAAATACCAATACATCTTATAATATTACTCAAACTTATTCCAATTATCAAAACACCTCGACTAATACCAAAATTATCGAATTACACTGAATTCAAGTCTAAGTTCCTTTAAAACTTCCAAAGTGCGCTTTCGATCAAAACTCGTCCAAAATATGTCCGAATGACTTGAAATTTTGCACACATATCCAAAATGGCATAACGAAGCTACAGAAATTCTCGGAACTCCATTCCGACCATCGGATCAAAATTTCACCTATCAACCGGAAATCGCCAAAATACTAACTTCGCCAAAATGAGCTAATTTCTTCACCGGACCTCCAAAATTAATTCCGATTGCGCTCCTAGGCCTTAAATCATCCCCCGAAACTAACCGAATCATCGGAATTCAATTCCGAGCCCTCTAACTCACAAGTCAATGTCCGGTTGACTTTTCAAACTAATTCTTCCTTAAAGAGACTAATTGTCCCATTTCATACCAAACTCGATCCGAATTGACTCAAATTCACCAAGTACACATATTGAAACATGAATAAGCATTTAACGGGGAATACGAGACGAAAATAAAGGAAACAACGTTTCGGGTCGTTACATTCTCCCCAACTAAAACAAACGTTCGTCCTCGAACGTTCCCATACTTGTTCCAAAAGCCCAACAATTGCTGAATAACCTTACCATGTATAAATCCGGGGATGAACTCACGTCATCCTATCTCACGTAGGTCTGATAATACAATAAAACTGAAATTTCATAGCCATTTAGACCATAAACCGTAGACCCACATTGTACTTTCCGAAGTCATACCTAGAATTAACACGAACCAGCTGTAATAACCCACAATCCAACACTCGGAATGATAGTCTCTATTCACAGCAGTTGCCCACAATACCCAAATACCGATAGGAAACCTCTTGTTAGCTAAAGTATTATTCCAACACATTCATATACTGCCAACTATAAATAAAACACGCGATAACACGTAACCATTTCTCAGATCAACCATTTATAAAGTCATTTCCTCTTTTACTAATATCGCAACAAATCTCCGAGCCGAACCTCGATATTATCGTCCTAACAAGCCGGAATCGATTTTTGTTCGTATTCATCACTGCCCCTAATGATCACCTCGAATCCAACACACCACTCTGGTGTTATAACACCCCAATACATGCCTAAGCCACAACTTGCATAATATGCGCACCCATAAGAAACGGTCCGAACATACTCAAATCATGAATATGACTCAACTGAGAGAGTTGTACCTCAAACTCTAGTGTTGCCACAATACAAGGCTGAGACCCGGTCTCACATCATAGAAATAGGACACACAATTTGACCAGCAAGGTCATGTTTCCACACATCTTTGCTGCAACGCGCGATCTTATCCAAATACTACTCCACATGAAACACCACAAGTCACAATGCTTGAAATCGACAACCATGCTCAATTTATGGCTGGAGCCAGAGCAAATCATTACACCTACGGTGATACAAATAACACCTACTACACAAACCTTATAGAACATAATCCAGCTCACCTCGCCACTCAACCCGTGGCATTCCCGGCATAGCCCATGGCACAATAGTTCAGAATTGCCTGACGCTAAGACAACCAGTCTAAATTCTGACATCACATACAAAATCTAACATACCAGCAAGTAAAGATCTACTCGAACCTCCAAATTTTGATAGCCGTTAAATAGTACCGATGCACACGATCCACAACCACAATATATCCTGTACATGAGAACTCCCAGTCTCCAACTCCATGTAGCACACACATCATCATACCTTACCCCAATACTATTGAAGTACCATCAACTTAATCACATTGGCCTTTTTCTGAAACATGTAACCTCTACAAATCACTATGATTAGAAGTAAAATTTCCTTAATCATCTGAAAATCATTCACCCTAATCATCTGAAGCTCATTTCTCTAATCACCCAAAGTTGCCTGTACTGCCTAAGAATGTTATGAATTTCCATTCAGGACTGAACCATGACCTTACACACACAATTCTCAATCCTTCACAACATATCACATATACCATATCATCCTTAGGTAACATGAGGACTTCACCTCCCCTTCCAAACCAGGAATGTTTACGTACTCAATTAGTCAAGAACTTTCATTGATCCCCTCTAGAAGAAAAACCATTACACATCCCATGCTCTGCATGACACATATAGGTCTTGTTCAAATTCTTACAATACCGACACGACGGATAAAATCTGTATAAATACATAACACCGCCGAATCAAATATTCATTGGGTCTAAACTTCTGGCAAGAACTATCACCTCATTCTGAACCAAATAATGGTCTTAGCCCCTTAATTTACTTCATATACTCAGATTGCACTGATCTCGAATTCAATGATCTCGTCTCACCCATTACGAACTGCTCAGTCAATAAACATAATCAAAAGTCGCATATGATGCCTCAATATACCAATAGGCTACCAATTCGAATGTGGTACAAAAGGAAAGCAAACTCGGGAAGGAATTACCAATCCCACACACTACTACGGACTTTCCTTAGAAAACAGGAAGCAAGGCATACAAAATAGCATATAGAAAACTATACTCAACATCACACTGTTGCGGCGTGCAACCCGATCCAGATAACATACCCATGGCGGCGTGCCACCCGATCCACACATAGATCTCACATAAGGAGATGCACATCGAGCCAAATTTGCTCATTACAACAAAATACCGAGTATCGCTCATAAGCATGCTAAGTGCATAATAATATCTCTGAGGGACATATAGCGTTATAAGCTACAAAACTCAAGCACAACTGAGGTGCGATGTACAATCTGAATTTCAAGCGCCAAGATGCTCATATAACGTCATTCCTACGCGGATTCTCAACACATAGAAATTTCTCAAGTCATCTCACAACTCACACAACGCAATGCATCACTATGCGAAATATCTGACAGGAAGCATCAACCTAACTACTCCTCCATGAGGTCCGCATTACAAAAAAATGAACACATCTGGCCTGATATAGAGCCATTATTCACATAAAATTCACTCACCGACTTCAAGCTGATTCTGATCACACTGAACTAGTCTGATAACCTTTCAAAGGTCCATAATAACTTCCATTTTCTTCATAAAACACAAGAACAACCATCACAATCGGAGTAATCCTCCCTAGTTCACAACCCAATATGCCAAGTGCCCTCCAAGCATGAATCTTTAATTTAACGACACCATCACAAACTTCATACTTGGTTTACATCTTTAATCAATCAAGTGATCATATGCCACACTTATATAATCTTCCCGTGGGACACACTCCCACAACCTACCACAACAATATCTGGAGTGTACCTCCAAATCATCGGTCGCTCTAATGCTGAAGAGCGATCAAGAATCATTAACCAGGACGCAAGACCCTTTTTACAAAACACCGATCTTAGGTGACGTTGAAGACAATACCAACTTACCGTAAACATCGAAACTCGAACCAATATAGCATATAATTGTGTAATCGACCTATTTAATAGCAAACTCCCCAACTTGGCTCAAAGCCATAGATCAAAACGCACTCAATAAATCACAACGCATGTATTCTATTGCTTCTGTAATACCATAGTGAGATTAAACTCACTCCTTCATAAGCTCGTGGGAACACAAATCATCTGGAATTTTAACTCTTCTGCAATTTTTGCATTTACTCGCACAACAGTTAAGCCCACTCTCTAGGCGACCAAATTATTTTACTAAGTCCCAAATTTTTCAAAAATTTCGGCAGAGTCTCCTTTATAATTGGGCCTATCCACCTGCCAGAGAATCACCAAAACCATCCTAACAACACATCCACAACTTGACAAAGCATCACAATGCATATCAATTACATAAATCTCAATACTACATGTATTATACTATAAAAATTGATACATGGACATGCGTTGCACCTATTTGAATCATAATACATAGAAAATACCTTTCAACCCCCCATTATTGGGCTATTCAACCGAGTAAGAACATATTCCTTCTTTAAATGTTTTCGACCTTCAAGGTGGTCTCCTTGACTCAACTATTTCATCATAATACATTTACAGAAGCGATCCCAGCTCCCAGACTTATCTAACTAGTATGACAAATAGATTTCCCTCATAAGCCAATTACCCATTAGCTTTACCTTTAGTTACTCTTTTTGGTATACCTTCCATTACCATACACATTACTCATGACGTGGATATCCAACCGCCATTCCGGCTAATAAGGACAATAATGAACATATGAGTTCAAAGCACTTGCTCACAAAATCAGCACATCGGTGCTCAAGCCATTGGCAAAGATTTGGCCTCAAGTCCTCCAGACTGACCTAACTTCAAACTCATAGAGATTACACTTTGCCCCTCGATCGGGGAATCAAAAGCCATCGAGGCGCATCTGATACTGAGCGCTCATGCGTGCATGCGAACACGTGGAAGGAATTTCAAGAGTTATTCTTCAAGCAGAATCAATAACGCACGATAAGAATTCAAGAATGTGAAGTTTTCCTAAAGGTTCTGCAGCCTCTCGAGGATAAATACAGACGTCTCCGTATCGATCCGCGAGAATCTACTAAACCGTCTCATGACTCGTGAGACCAAGTAACCTAGGCTCTGATACCAACTTGTCACGACCCAAAATCCCAACCGGGTCGTGATGGCGCCTCTCCTGAGGACAAGGCCAGCCAATCGACAAAATAGTACATCTCTTTATAATTACCTAGCAGGAATAAGTCTAAATCATGGGCAATATAATCTTAAATGCGAAGTAAACGTGATAGAACAAGGAAAACCATCCCAACTCAGCCCGAAATCGGGGTGTCACAAGTCATGAGTTACTACAGAGTTTACTAATATTTTACAAAGTCTGGAATTATCATAAATAACAAAGATAAGGGAGAAAACGGGGCTGCGGACGTCAACAGCTACCTCGTTACTCCTAGTCACCGCCTGGCCTGGAAAGAATCAGCGTTCATGAGCGAACTCAACTCTGCCTATATCTGCACACATGGTGCAGGGAGTAATGTGAGTACTCCGACCCAGTATGTAATAAAAGTAACTACAGTCCGAAGATAAGAAAACCTAGTAAATACATAAAGTAAGCTAAAATCCAAATATGCAGCAACATATGGAACTGAGCAGCTAAACAACAGTATAGATACAAATACATGAATACAATGCAATGCATATGATGGTACATTCTCGTACCCACTACGGCGTGCAGCCCGAGCCATCCCTATTTATTATCGTCGACGGCGCTCACTGGGGGTGTGTTCAGACTCCGGAGGGGCTCCTACAGCCCAAGCGCAATATCTTGGTCAGTCATTGTTACCTGACTGGTCAGCCATTGTTACCTGACCAATTTATATCATACAGTGCCATTGTTACCACTGTTCAAGTATATCATCCAGTGTCATTGTTACCACTATTTCAAGTATATCACACAGTTTCATTGGTACCATTGTGTCAGGTATATCACACAGTGTCATTGTTACCACTGTTTCAAGTCACTTTATAATCAGTCCAGAAAAAAATATAATAAACCCCTTGGGCATTTACAAAACAGAAGTTCCCAGCCCGGAATACATTTAAAAATATCATTTAAGTTTTCAACACTTAGAATTATGGTTGAGTTTACAAAACAACATTTAAAACCTTGGACTGAAATTAAATGATATGCAAATCATGCTAAGCAGTAATATCAATCCTCGAAGGATTTTACAAATCGGCACAAGGCCCCAAACATGGCATCAAGCCCAGTAATATCAATGAAGTATGTGTATCAATCACCAGTATAGTATAAACATCACACGGGGTGGACCAAGTCACAATCCCCAGTAGTATCCGACCCCGCACTCGCCATGGAGTGCGTGTCACGCCTCAATATAGCGTTACGATGTGAAAGTCCGGGGTTTCAAACCCTCAGAATAGCATTTACATCTATTACTCACCTCTAGCTCGCTATGCCCTTGCCTCTCTAATTGGCCTCCTCGTGTGACGAATCTGCCAAAAATCACACAAACCTCGATGAAGTTCGATTTCTAAAAGACGGGGTTTTAACCATACATATCTGAAATTCGCCCCTTAATGATACTATAATGATCCCATACAGTTATGTAACTTCAATCTACAATATAACACTCAATATGGCCAATATTAGTACTAGATCCCATAAATTATGCCATTTAGGCATATTATCAAACATCTTGTAGGTATAAATATTTACACCTCTTAACTATAGCATTGGTTCCTCTAACTATCACCATTAACCAACAATTCATCACACTATTATTCTTTAACAATTTATACTCCTAACATCACATGTGTGATCAACCATTCACACCCAAACCAACAAAAATTCCATCAAATAAACACCTCTAAATCCCTACCATGTTCATGTATTTAAATAGGGAATTTATGGCTTCCAACCACCATACAATAAGTTGTAATACTTGACTCATACTCATATTTCCATAATATATCCATATATGTGAGTCTAAGGTGTAGGATTTACCTTTTGGAAGAAATCTTGCAAAACCCTTCTTTGAGTTCTTGAAGGAATTTCTTGAAAATCTAAGGATTTTTAAGATCAATCCATGTTAATATAAGTGTTTGGGAGTAGTAATCAACTCAAAATACTCCAAAAATCTTACCTTAGGAGTGCAATTGGGTGCCTTGGTCGAATTGGGGGTGTAGAGGAAGCCCTAAGCTTGAGAAATGACTCAATTCCTTTCATTTCCGGTCTTTAGAGTACTTAAAAACCTTCAGCCGTGTAGTTCGCGCGTTGTTCGCGTGTTTGTTCGCGCGTTTTGCTGAGCATTCTGCCTCAGACGCGCGAAATGCGCGACTTCGCGCGATACTTCGCGCGATACGTCGTGCGCTCTGACACCTGACCAGTGAAATGGTCATAACTTCCTGTATACACTTCCAAATGACAAACGGTTTATTGCATTGGAATCTAGACTCAAAGTGCTTTAATTTGATAAGTTGTAGCTCACACAACTCCTTATATAACGAGAGATATTATCGTTCAAAGTGAGGCCTTGTGCGCACTTATTTATAACTTTCGTCTATTATGAAATTTCCAACTTGAAAAGTTCCCGTTAGCCATCCGAAATCATCCCGAGGTCCTCGGGACCTCAACCAAAAATACCAATACATCTTATAATATTATTCAAACTTTTTTCAATTATCAAAACACCTCGACTAATACTAAAATTATCGAATTACACTGAATTCAAGTCTAAGTTCCTTTAAAACTTCCAAAATGCGCTTTCGATCAAAACTCGACCAAAATATGTCCGAATGACTTGAAATCTTGCACACATATCCAAAATGGCATAACGAAGCTACAGAAATTCTCGGAATTTCATTCCGACCGTCGGATCAAAATTTCACCTATCAACCGGAAATTGCCAAAATACTAACTTCGCCAAAATGAGCTAATTTCTTCACCGGACCTCCAAAATTAATTCCGATTGCGCTCCTAGGCCTTAAATCATCCCCCGAAACTAATAGAATCATCGGAATTCAATTCTGAGCCCTCTAACTCACAAGTCAACGTCCGGTTGTCTCATTGTCCCATTTCATACCAAACTCGATCCGAATTGACTCAAATTCACTAAGTACACATATTGAAACATGAATAAGCATTTAACGGGGAATACGAGACGAAAATACATGAAACAACGTTTCGGGTTGTTACAATTCTTCTAACTTTCTGAGATACAAAGTTGTTAATAATTGTTTTGATTGATTTTTTCTAATAACTAATTGATAATATGATTAACCCTTTAATTAATCTTTCTTGAGATACTATTGATCTTAAGTAAGATTTTATCAATGTTAATTTTGAAAAACTTCTTTTGGTTGAGGCAACTATATATATTATAGGAACTGTTAACATTATTCTATAAGCAAAATAAGCATTTGAAAAATCAAAACTGTTTATTATAATTGAGTATATCCATTAATCTATTATCTTCTACTGGTACTATTTTTCTTAAGTCTAAACCATAAATATGAGCTTGACTATTATGTTTTAAGGAACATTCAAAGTTAAGGCACTACTTTTTCATATTTTGGCCATCTAATGATCTTCTTTTGTTTACCTTCTAATATGAAATCAAAAATATCTTCATATACTTCAAATTGTTCAAATCTATTTTTAGTGAAAAATGGCTTGATCTACTATATATAGGAAGTAATCAACTCTAAAAGATTTTTTAAAAAACTTTGTGATTTCATCATCAACATTCTCATTTTAATTTTTTTCTACAAATTACATGTTTATTACGAAATTCAAGTTCTATATTTATCTTAAATGTAATTTTCTTGCGAAAATCATTACAGTTGTAAATCTCTCTTCTATATTATTTCTTTCATAATCTACTTTTATACTAAAAATATTAAATATTATTTCTAAAAATGCCCCCCTCCCCCCACCCCTCCCATATTTAGGGACCTAAGGCACAAAGCCTTATTACCATAAGGTTAGAGCCGGCATGTACTACACATCCAGACTTATCACTTCGTAGCTAAAACTTCTTATGTGGACAGTATGGTTGTCCAACAGGATGGGACGGGACCAAATTAATGGGACGGGATGACATTTAAGCGGGACGGTAGCGGGATGGGACGAAACGGGACGGGACGAAATGGGACGGGACGAAACGTTCGTCCCATTCCGTCCCGCTAACAAACGGGATGGGACGGGACGGGACGGGTTCGTGGGCCTTAAGTGTATTTTTTTTTAAAATGTCTAGTTTTTTGAAAATTACTATGTTTTTAAAGTTTCAACGGCTAGATTTTTGACTTATTTAATAAACGTAAATGTTACTATGTTAAAATGAAAATTAGAAAACTAAGTAAAGAATTATAAAATATTAAAACAAAAGACTTGTAATGAAATATCCTAGTAATTATAAATTTATAATATAGTTATAATTTATTTAATATAATTTCAAAGTATTAACTATTAAGTAACTAAGACAATTCATAAACAAAATTCAACACTTAGGGCCTTTTATTTTATTAATAGAACTTTCAAATCTCAAATACAAATATAATTCTTTTGAAGAACACCTAATCGATGTAGCCACCTTTTAGGAAGGGTTCTGTTTGAACTAGGCCTCTTAGTAGCCAATTACAAATTATCATACTAATATTTGGAAGCTCCTATATAGCTTCTTTGTAACTTATCAATAATATCTCTCGGACATTTTACTGGAATTGGCAATGTTGATTGATGTTCCATGAGCTCCATGTCGTCATCGCTCCCAGTGGTTAATATCTCATTGTATTCTTCTTTTTCCCTAGTGGTAATTTTTCAAAACCAAGATTTCTTCTTTCCGAATTAATCCAATCTCTGAATAATACCGAAATCTCTAGACTGTCCTCCGCTAATGAATGTCTATGATCTCCAATTTGAAATCCTACCGCGCTAAAAGCACTCTCCGATGCTACTGATGATGCTTGAATAGCCAGGATATCTCGGGCCATAATTGAAAGTGTTGGAAAAGTATTGCTACGCTCCCTCCACCATGACAACAGTTGTTCCTTGCCTTCTTCGTCTTTAATATTTTCTAATCCTTGATTAAGATAAGAATCAAGTTCATCATCAATAGAGGAATCAAAACCTATTATATCATTCATATCTTCCCATAAAACTTCTGCTCTAGACTTAGAAGTAGAGGGAGCAGTTTCACAACCAGTTATATCCATAGATTTATATTTATCAAATATTGATCTAGCATAAGAATATATGCTAGCTTGGAAACTCGCCTGGACCGCGCACGCAATTTGTGGAGGAATAAAATGAGGTTTTAAGGACTTCGGAACGCAGAATCGAGTTCTAAAATATAAGATGACCTTTTGGGTAATCACTCAAATGCGACATAACCTTTTGGTTAACATAAATATAACCAAAGACCGGTAAAAAGGGAGAATAAGCACATTTACTGTGTATTCTTCTAATCTTTTCTTTTTTGGGTAACATTCACTGTGTTTACCTAGTCGTTTACAAACTAGGAATAAATGTAGCTAGAGATAAGTGCATAGAGAAAAGTCTTTGGCACTTGAAGCAAAACAATAGAAAGACTTGTAAACTTAATTTGGAGGTTGATATGGAGAAACAAGTTAGGTATGCCTAACTCACATAGCTAATACTTGATAATAATAAAAATTAAAATTCTATGACTATTTGCAAAACTATAAAATTTCTTTGCTACAAAAATTAAGTAGATAAAGGTAATTCCTCATATTAGCTACAATTGCTAGTAATCGTGGCAATAACTACCTAAATAGCTATAAATTTATTGCTACAAATAAAAATTGGTAGCTAATCATAATTTTTTTTGCCACGAATCAATAGTTACTGTAGCAATAATTACCTCTTAGCCACAATAATTTATTCAAAATAAAATATTATAGCTAAATAAATATTTTTGCTTTAAGTTCTAAAACGTTGTGGCAATAGTTAAATGATATAGTCACAGATTTATTGGTATAATTGAATTATGTACCTAATTCTTAGTTTTTTTCTACGAGTTGAAAATTACTATAGATATAGTAACTTTTTAGCCACAATAAAATATTTGAAAGAAAATATTGTAGCTAAGTGAATATTTTTGCTTCAAGTTATTAAAAGTTGTGGCAATATAGGTTATATTAGCCACATGTTTCTCGCTTTAATAGAATTTAGTAGCTAATCATTAATTTTTACCACGAGTTGAAACTTAATATAACAACAATAACCTTTTAGCCACAATAAACCATTTAAATCAAATATTACCAAATAAATAACTTTGCTTCAAGTTCTAAAAAGTCATGGCAATAGTCATCACGATAAAATGATATAACCACGAATTTATTGCTACAATAAATTGTGTAACTAATCATTAGTTTTTGCCACAAGGTAAATTTTCCGTCACAGTAGCAATCTTCTAGCCACATTAAACATTTGAAACAAAGTTTTGTAGTCAAATAAATATTTATTTTCTTATTTTAAGAAAATAAAATAGTTAGATAATAGTTACTACTATTTGCCATGAAAAAATCAATAGATACAAATTTAAAGAGACGATAAATTTACAAGTACTATACTTTAGTCGTACAGCTATGATTGTCATTGCAATAATAGTATTTTAACCACAATAAGTTATATGTACAAAATTTCATAAGTGAATAACTTTTTTTCAATGACAAAAATAAGAGTTGCTCAAACAATATCAAGTTATAAAAATTTAATTTTAACTATAAAAGTTATATTTTTCCAAAATAACATAAACATCAATGAGCACAAGAAGACTTCAAAGAGCGATGGTGAATCCGGATGTGAAGGTATAATTGGTGTACTGCTAAGACTTATGAAAGAGGGAGGCCTTCAATTTCCAATCACTAACGACAACATCAAAGATATCATTTCTGTAAGTACTATATACTGCATATTTCTATCTTCATTATTAGTACTCTTTCAATTCTATTTTTTGTGGAGCTTGTTTTTATTCTATTCCATAAAGAATGACGTATTTTTATATAAGAAATAATTTAGCTTTAAACTTCCTATTTTACCTTTAATGATACGTTTTTATAGCCACATGAATTTCATGATATATCTAATACCACAAGTTCAAAAATTATTTCTGTCTTTCTTAAAGTTTGTATCTAGTTATATCGTGCCATATAAAGTGAAATTGATGAAGTATTATGATTTATCTTTAATACTAACGTTCTCAAATTGCATAATTAATTTTTGTACTTAAAGAGTCACTTTAGTTAGCTTTCAATTAGGACAACTAATCTTACTTTCGTCATAAAATTTACACATTTGAAAATTACAACAAATGTTATTTCAATCACCACAATTTGGAATTAGGATAGCGAAACAAGTAGCAAAATAACATGATATTTTTTTTGGGGGGGGGGGGGGGGAGGGGAGGGTTTGGCATTGAAAATTTAAAAGCTCCTTTTGGTGTAGAATAAAGGTAGTAGCACAAACGTAGTACAAATATGTTATTTGAATATTTCAGTAGAAATTTGTCAATAAGTTTGTAAGAGAAATGAATATTGTAACTTGCTCGAAAATGAAGGACATCTTTGGTGCGGGAACAAATACTTCATCAACAACAATTAATTGGGCCATGGTCGAAATGATGAAGAATCCAAGTGTTTTTTCCAAAGCTCAAGCATAGGTTAGAAAAATCTTGAGAGGGAAAGAAACTTTTGGTGAAATTGATGTCGAGGAGTTCAAATACCTAAAGATGGTCATTAAAGAAACTTTTACACTCCATCCCCCACTACCTCTTTTGCTTCCAAGAGAATGTAAAGAAGAAACAGACTTAAACGGCTACATTATTCCATTGAAAACAAAAGTCGTGGTTAATGTTTGGGCAATGGGAAGAGATCCAAAATATTGGGATGACGTAGAAAGCTTTAAACCTGAGAGATTTGGTATCGGAAGGAGAATTTGCCCTGGAATATCATTTGGTTTAGCAAATGTTTATTTTCCACTGGCTCAACTGTTGTATCACTTTGACCGGAAACTCCCTACTGGAATCAATCCAAGTGAACTAGACTTGATTGAGGCGGCTGGAGCAGCTTATGCTAGAAAGAATGACCTACACTTGATCGCTACTCCTTATCAACATTGTCAAGAGTGATCTCATGGCGTCAAACCTTTTCTCAAAAGAAGAATCTTGCATTTGAATTTCCTTGTCAACCCTACCATTGTACTTTCTCCCATTGGTGTTTACTTATTTATAATATTTGTGTCCTTTTTCATATATAGATATATCATTATAGCTTTACACACACGCTGTCAAAGAAGATTTTCTGTTGTTTTTATATTTTGTAATGCAGTGACATGCTATCCGTGTGAACTAAATATACTTACTTACATCCCTCCATTATAAAGAAGAGATACTAGAGGGATGCCACAGGTCCAACACTCCTATAGGGAGGGTAATGGCATTGCGGGAGCTTTGGCATGTTGTAGTTTTTGATAACCCTCCACCCTTTTTATTACCGCGCTTACTTTTGGACTCGCAGGGGATTGTAACTCTACATTCAGCCCCCTATTTGTAATACTTTATTCCCGCTTCAATAAATAAAATGCCTGGTTTTAGTAACCAAAAAAAAGATAATATGATGATTAGGTTTTAGTAACCAACAAAAAGATAATATGATGGAATCATCATATTTTGTTTTGTGTATTGTTGATCTTGAGCTATGTGAGTTTTGATGAATAACAATGAAAAGTTCTTGTCAGTTACTGTTGCCCAAGTAAAGGTGAAGTTTAAGGAACTCAGATATGGACCAGGTCCATCTTGCGAAATACAGTTATGATACATGTGAGATGCACGTGAAGGAGACAAACCTAACTTATCGAAAGTGATATCTCCTGATCATGATCGAAAATGTTGCATATTGGATAAGGATAAAGACTCCTTACACAAAGAGAACACGATTTAGGAAAAAGATAGAGTTAGAGTATGAGATCAACTAGAACTCTTCCATCGTGGAAGAGTAGCATCAGTATCCTAGTCAATCTCTAATTGCTAACTTCTTAAATATTAATGTTGTTCTCTTTTACAGGTAATGCACATAAGCAGAAGTTAAACGTGAATTGAGAGCAAAATAGCAAGGCAATTTTGCAAGCAATTTATATGTGATTCAAGCGTGCAAACCTGAAGCTACTTGAACCATATAGAAAAATCAGTTCCAAGTGTCTATCTTTTATTCTAGTTAAATTGTAGTAGGTGATTTTACATTGTACCTTTCAGCTTATTTAGAATCAATTGTATTAGGTACTTAGAGTTTTCAAGTTAGAGTTAACTTGAAGTTGTCGCAACAGTAGAGGTTGTGTGCCACAATGGGATTAGAGTTAATCCTATGTTTACAAAAGAGTTTTTTGTAAATGCGGTTTTTGGCTCAGTGATTTTAGTGGAGAGTTTGGGAAAATTCTACTGGAAGGTAGGTTGTGGTTTTTCACCTTTTGAGCAAGGTGTTTTCCACATAAAATCTCTATTTTCTTTATTTTCTGTATTTATTATTCCGCAACAGTGGCAGTTGTAACACATAGAAGAACTAGGTCCTTCTATAATCAAGTTAAGCAAAAACTGGGTACCACACAAATCACCTCCCCTCCCCCTCTTGTGTGGTATTGAAGTATAAAACATCAACTGGTATCAGAGCAGATTTTTCTTGAAGACGTTAACACCTTAGGAACAGATCAAGAGAAGTGCACTACCTGGAAACTGGGAAGGACAATCTACTGCTAGGCCTCCACTCTTTAATGGCCAGTACTATTCCTGGTGGAAGAACAAGATGAGAGACCACATCATAAGAGAAGTCTATGAGCTTTGGGACATTGTTACTGATGGTCCCCTGGATATCACAAAGAAGAATGCTGAAGGAGTGGACGTGTCAAAGACGAGAGCTGACTGTACTGCTGAAGATTTAAAGAAATGGGAAAATAATGCCAAGGCCAAGAAATGGCTTATGTGTGGACTAGGTCCATACGAGGATAGCAAAATTCAAAGATGTACTACTGCTAAGGAGATCTGGGACACTCTACAAACGGCCCATGAAGGAACTTCACAAGTAAAGAGATCAAGAGGAACACTACTGTATTCTCAATATGAGAATTTCACCATGAAGAAAGGTGAAACCATCCAAGAGATGCACACAAGGTTCACAACACTAACAAATGAACTTAAGTCTCTTGGATGAATTATCCTTGAAGAAGACTAGGTTGAGAAAATCTTGTCAAGGGTCTTGCCAGTAACTTGGGAAAGCAAAATTACTGTTATTTAGGAATCAAAGAACATTGCTACTCTCAAGTTGGATGAGCTGATTGGAAATCTCACTGCCTATGGACTGAGAAGGCAACCCATGAAGATGGATGCACCCAAGAAGGAAAGAAGTATGGCTCTTAGAATAGCTGGAGGTGCAAACTTAGAGGATGATGAAATGGCTATGATCACAGGGGATTTCAAGAAGTACCTAATCAGAGGAAAGGGTTCTTCAAGAGGTGCAACCGTCAACAAACCAAGGGCCCTTGAAAAACAGACCAGCGAAGGTTGCCACAAATGTGGTAAGACTAACCATATGATCAAGAATTGTCCTCAGTGGGAAATTGAATGGAAGAAAGAAAGGGCTGAACGAAGAAACAGGAAGAAGGAACAGGTTCAACCCAAGAAGAATAAATGATCAACAAAGGCTATGGTTGCTGCTTGGGGAGAAAGCTCAGATGAGGATTCAGAAGATGAAGCTGGAGATGAACAAGCACTTATGGCCATTGGAGAATCAGATGATGAACAAGAGGTAAGTGTGATTCATCTCAAAGACAAGATTAAATTTTTGTCTAAAGAAAAGCTATCTGAATTACTACTATACTTCATTGATGAGTCTAAGGTCATAAACAATGAGAAGGAACAGCTGTCTATGGAATGTGTGATCCAAAAAGCTAAGTGCAAAAATTTGAAACTCAGGACTAGTGAAAGTGACAGTAAAAATACTGAGTTAAAGAACTAGGTTCTTGAACTTGACACCACTGTCTTAGAACTTAGATCTAAAAATTTAAAACTGAAATTAGGAACAGGCACAAGGAAAGCTGATTACACACACCTAACCTTAGAAGAAAATCTAGGAAAAATGAAGGATGAGTTGTACAAGATATATGAGTAGATAAGAGTCCTAAAAGAAGATTTAGTCAAGGTGAAACATGAACTAGATAGAACTTGCAAATGGAATAAGTCTTCTGATACACTATCCTGGCTATAAGAGCACCATAGTAGCAATGAGAGAGGACTTGGTTATGGGACCACAGCACCTAAGTGGGATCCCAAAAGCAAGTACATCACACTTCCTGAGAAGAAAATCTGCACACACTATAGCAAGACTGGTCATTACAAAAGTGAATATAATGCAAAAGAAAAGGCCAGTCAAAAGAACAAAATCTTTGTTCAAGAGAAAAATAGGCTGCCTGGATGGGCTAAAAAGAATTTAATTCACTCATTTGCCTATAGAAAGGGACCCAAACTAGTTTAGGTTCCTAAGACTAACCCCTGATTTCATTTTACAGGTTCAAGTGAAGGGAAGTAGCCAAATATGGTACATGGATAGTGGCTGCTCAAAGCATATGACTGGAAGTATGAACCAGTTCCTTTCTTTTGAGGACCTAAAATGAGGTAATGTCTCCTTTGGAAATGGTAAGAAAGGTGAGATCATTGGGGTTGGAAAGGTAGGTAAGATAGACTCACATTCCATTGAGAATGTCTACTTGATAGATGTCTTGAAATATAGCCTAGTCAGTGTATCACAACTATGTGACAAAGGTAACCTGGTAGCATTCACCTCTACCAAATGATTTGCGATTAATCTTACCACTGACAAGATTGTTTTGCAGGGAAAAAGAGTTAACAATATTTACATTGTAGATTTGTCCACTCTTTCAGAAACAAACTCAATTTCTTAAGTGTGTTGGACAAAATCCCCTCTTATGGCACAAAAGACTTGGTCATGCAAGTCTAAATTAAATCAACAAATTAGTCTCCAAGGACATGCTGATAGGGTTACCTAACATCAATTTCAAGGAAGACAAAGTTTGTGAGGCATGTGCAAGGGGGAAGCAGGTAATATCCTCTTTTAAAAGCAAGAAAGTGGTAAGCACGACCAGGTCGATGGAACTGGTTCATATGGATCTCTATGGTCCAACGAGAACATTGAGAAGAGGTGGGAAGAAATATGGGATGGTGCTTGTTGATGATTACTCTAGGTTTACTTGGGTATTGTTTTTAACATCTAAGGATGAAACATTTGACATGTTTACTGTCTTTGTTAGAAAAACTCGAAAATAACTAGGTAATCAACTTGCATCAATTAAGTCTGATCATGGAACTGAATTTGAAAATGCTAAGTTTGTTGAATTTTGTGATGAACATGGTATAGATCATAATTTCTCTGCCCCTACAACGAAATGGAGTAGTTGAAAGAAAGAATACGACTCTTGAAGATATGGCTAGGACTATGCCTCTTTCTAGTAAACTGCCCCAAAGCTTCTAGGCAGAGGCTGTAAATACTGCATGTTACATCATTAATAGGTGCATGACTAGACCGCTTATAGAGAAGACTCCATATGAGTTACTTAAAGGGATAAAACCAAATACATCCCATCTTAGGGCATTTGGATGCAAGTGCTTTGTGCACAATAATGGAAAGGACTCCCTAGGTAAGTTTGATCCCATAAGTGATGAGGGAGTATTCTTGGGATATTCTTCGCATAGCAAAGCTTATAAAGTGTACAATAAAAGAACTTTGTGTGTAGAAGAAAGTGTACATGTAGTTTTTGATGAAACTAACATTCTTTCTGAGAGACAGGAACATGAAGATGAAGCAATTTGGCGGGTAAAACAATTGAGTGAAGTCACAGCTCAAGCTGAAGCTGCACCAAAAGAAGGAACAGATGATGGAACAGGTTCTTCCATCTAGGGCAACCTGACAGGGGGAACTGTACAAAGAAAAAGTGAATCTAATTTCCAAATGGAACCTGTCCATGATCTTGTTCCTCAGCAACAGAACATGAGAGAAACTTCAAACAGAAATCAGTTGTTGGTGAAACCTTACAAATATCAAAGTTCTCATCCCATTGAGAACATCCTTACAACAACTACTAAATTAGACATAGATGAACCTGGTTCATCTGTTGATCATAAGTTGTATAGAGGTATGATTGGTTCACTTTTGTATCTTACTGCTAGCAGATCTGACATTATTTTCAGTGTAGGTCTTTGTGCTCGTTTTCAAGAAAATCCTAAGGAATCCCACATGACTGATGTCAAGAGGATACTGAGATATTTGAAAGGCGCTATTGATCTTTGCCTCTGGTACCCTAAAGATAGTAACTTTAATCTAGTAGGATATGCTGATGCTGAGAATGCAGGTATGACTCATTTTCTCGATTCATGTCTGGTATCATGGGCCACTAAAAAGCAGAATTCAGTGGCCTTATCCACTGATGAGGCTGAGTATGTTATTGCTGCCTCTTGTTGTACTCAATTGTTGTGGATCAAACAGCAGCTGATGGATTTTGGCATTGAAGTTGGTTTCATCCCTATTTTTTGTGATAACACTAGTGCTATTATTATGACTAAGAACACAGTTCATCATAAGAAGACAAAGAATATAGATGTTAGACATCACTTTTTAAGGGGCAACTATGAGAAATGATTGATTACTATAGAATTTTGTGCTACTGATAAACGGATTGTTGATATCTTTACTAAAGCACTAAGTAGAGAAAGATTTGAAAGGAACAAGATAAAATTAGGGATGATTAAGATAACCTAATAGGACCAGATCAGAATGCATAATAAAAAAAATGAAAAAATACATTGGCTAGGAAATCTGGAACTTGTGTAAATATCTAGATTAATTTTTACTCAGTTTCATACTGTAAATAGTATACTCATGTGACATATGTTGATATGAATCACTAATCTCTAACAAAATTTTCTCTATTTTTGTAAATTGAGGCATGATCAAGAGGATTCTAAATGAAGAACCTGGTTCATCAGTATTGGTTTATCTGAATAACGAGGTATGTTTTTTATACTCTACACAATTAGAAATATAAATATTTATATCATGAGCAAAGTCCTACCTATGTTAGAAAACATCAAAAAATCCTATTCGATTATTTTTTGAACCAGTTCCGTCTCTACTAGAATTCTTACCACAAAAATTGCCTAAAATCTAGAGAAGCTTAACTGCTCATTCAACCTAAAATTTCAGGTTGATTGGACTTCTAATTGACTGCAAAAAGCTATCGTTAGATCATTAATTAGGTTTCTCTCTTTAAAACCCATAATCACCTTCTGCCCCCCTCATTATTCCAAACCGTCAAAATTTCTTTCAATCTAAATTATTCTCTCTTCCAAAAGCCGAACTCCAAAATTCTCTCAAGAAATCAGTCACAATGTCGAACCCTCAAGATAACCCAGACACTCCTCCACAACCTACCTCTTCTAATTCCTGCACACCTCCCTAACCCAGTACAGCCCTCCCAGCTTAGGAGGAAACGTGTTAAGATGCTCGCTCGTAAAATTATGGCTATAGGTGCACTATCAGAAAGATTGAATGCACAATTGAAGGCTAGCCAGTCCAAGAATCTGAACACTTAGACGATTCCTTCAAGTCTGCAAGTGATGGGGAAGGAACTGGGACTTCTGATTCTGAGAAGATTCAGAGTTACCCTTCTGAGGTACATTCTGTTTTGGTTGAAAGTGTAAAAAATAAGTTTGTTCTTGTTAGGTCTGTTAGAGATGTGGAAATTCCTGAGTTGAGAAGAAGAAGAGGTAAAAATAAAAATGAAAAAGAAAGAGAGAGAGAGAGAGAGAGAGAGAGAGAGAGAGAGAGAGAGAGAGGGTACAAGCTGTGATGTGAGAGGAACAGGGGTAGAAGTGGTTGATTCATCACCCACCTCTGAGATGACTAGACTGGCAATTTGTGGGGCTGAGGATGAAATTGTTGGATAAAGTGGCAAGAAAATAGGGGGAAGTGGATCTGGGGAGGCTGCTGAGGGTTTGGTAAATTTAAGTTCTCATGTGGATGAACCTAGTTCATCTATTGAAGAAACACTAGCAGACCTTCTGAAGAAAGGAGATATCAGTTATAATCCCAAGAAAAGGAGAACTCCAACACCTAAAGTTCCAAGCACTACAAGGAACACCAACAAAAGAAAGGCCAATTCTCCAACAACTGTTGAAATTCCCTTGCCAAAGAGGAGAGCCACAAGAAGTATGGTGAAACAGAGTGAGGGTGAATTACAAAAGGCTTTGGCTGAAAGCAAGAAGAGAGGAAAGATAAAGGAAAAGCTAAGGTTGCAGAGACTTGTGAGGCTGTTGATGTTGTGGAGATGGGATAGGTCCATTAGGAGGAACATACATATGTGGAGGTTCAGAACCCAAGCCTAAAAAGACCAAGACTTCTTCCAAGAAGTCTTTATCAAGGTCTAAGGTTGTTGAATCTTCATTGGCCAAGAGGACAAGGTCTGCAATGAAAAACAAACCAGTTAGAATTGTTGAGGATGAGGGATGGAGTGGTGAAGAAGAGAGTGAGTCTGATGGTGAACAAGACAAGCTGGCCAAGTTTGGAAAAAGAAAAATTTTAAAAGGGAGATTGTTGAAAGACTTGGTGGAACCAGGAATGGGTCGATTGCTTGATGCACTAGAAGAAATATAAGTATATTTTAGCCGCTTCTAAAAATAATAGCCGATAATATATATATATATATATATATATATGTGTGTGTGTGTGTGTGTGTGTGTGTGTGTGTGTGTGTATTATATACATACACATTCTATATATATTTCGGCTAGCAAATGCAATCAGTTTCAGTCGGCTGGTTAATTTTATATTTTTTCCTTAAAATAAGAATGAGCACATAACACCCATATACGTAAGTTAAAATAATACTAAAAGTGAATTCTTCCCCAATAAAAAAAATTAGTTCGGGATGCATGAGATTCTGGCAAATAAATAAAGAAATAAAAGGTATAATTAGAGAGCCCTTGAAATAAAAATGCTATCAATTTGAATAAAAATCTTGAAAAGAAAAATAAAAGATAGAAGTATCATGTTTTGAAGGATTTACTATTTACTTTTAGTATTTTTTAGTTTATATATATGATTATTGGGTCGAGTGGCTAGGTCAGGTTGAGTCATTTCTATTTTAGTTGGATTATTACTTATTAGACTGAAAATAAGAAATAAAAACCAACAAAATAAAAAAAATACTACTAAACAAATTATATTTTTCGATCACTATGATTTTTGTGCGAGTTAATAAAAGTTTTATAATTTTTGTGTGAGAAATTATAGTTATGTGACTGTGATGAAAAAAAGTCATAGTTATATGATTTTTGTGTGAGAAAATAAAGCTATATGACTTTAGTAGAAAAAAAATTATTGTTATATGACCATTTGTGAAATTTACCCTTAAGAAAATACACACAATGGCAAGGTTAAGTGTAGAGGCTGAATACAGAACACTAGCCTCAACAACAGCTGAAGATGTCAAGCCTAGTATATCGAGTAGTTAGAGGATAACCTAGTCTATCTGTAAGGATCAAATTAGTTAGATTAATTAGACTACGCTCTATGTAACTCTATGGCTCCAGTCCTACACTTTATCTTTGTGGATCGAGGAGAAAAGGGGCTCAGCGATTTTCACCTTATTGATCATATTCATCATATCAAGTCTAACTAGTTAGTAATTATTCAATACCATTTTCTGCTTTAAATATTTAAACACAGAAAATTAAATAGCAGCCATACATGACAACAAAAATTGGGTTTCAAGTCTTTTTTTTTTTTGAGCAAACAGAAAATATATATATTAAAAGTTACGGAACATGCATTACATGGATTTTGTAGTTAGTGTCACATAGG
This sequence comes from Nicotiana sylvestris, assembly GCF_000393655.2. Classification (NCBI taxonomy): domain Eukaryota; kingdom Viridiplantae; phylum Streptophyta; class Magnoliopsida; order Solanales; family Solanaceae; genus Nicotiana; species Nicotiana sylvestris. Next base: position 10,016,255 of record NC_091065.1, on the reverse strand, counting down.
ATACTTTGATTACCTAGGCTTGCTAAAGTATTACAAGCATCATATGATAAGAGTTTTTCAAAAACACATTGTTCTAGTATATCATGTTCTACTAGGAATTTAACATCTCCAGAGGGGGCAACAAAAACTTTCTTCTTCTTCCTTGTATTAGCAATTCCCATGTATGCTAGCTGGTGAGCTGTCCTATTCCCTTGCCGGAATTCGTGTTGGAGAGTTACCTACGTCTGTTGATGCATTAACAACCTGCATTTTGAATAATGTTAGAATATAGATTATTACCTTGTTGTATTGATAGAATTACCTCTGTGGAATCTGTTTCAATTTGAAGTAGAAACAAGCCCCACTCGTGGGCTGTTTTTAATCCTTCTAGCAGAGCTTTGATTTCTGCTTAAAGAGAACTGTTTGCATAAGCAAATTTGTTGTAACCAACAATCCAGTCACCTTTTGCATTTTTGATTACTCCACCCAGACCACTTTTTTGCATGTCTTTATGGAAGCCAGCATCAATGTTTAATTTGAACCATCCTATTGGAGGTTTATTTCATCTAACCTTAATGTGAAGCTTTGGAGCATGTAGCACATTAGTTTCAGTTAAAAGACGGAATTCGATAGCTTTAGTTGTAATGAGGTGAATGTTTATAGGCAAATTAGTATTATTTTTGTTATTGTTATTTCTGTTGATCCAAATATACCAAATTGCAAATTTGTATTATTTTGGTTATTGTTATTTCTGTTGATCCAAATATACCAAATTGCAAAAAGGAAGAAAAGGTTCCAATTTAACAAGTTGTAGTTGAAGGCGTAATTATAGTTCTTTAATTGGATTAGCCAATGTTCCCCATTTTCCTTGTCGAACTTTTTCCAACCAATGGTTTCCCAAATATGATGGCTTGCATGGCAGTTAAGAAAAATATGAGTGATAGATTCCTCTATATGATTTCTACATATAGGGCAATGAGGATTTATATTAAGGCCAATTTTTGCGAGATATTGTCTACAAGGAATTTTATTGTGAAGGCATTGCTAGAGAAAAAATTTGATCTTATTGGGTCAAGGCAAGCTCCAAATCCACTAAAAATCCAAATTCTTGTTCTCATTAGTATTGATTAAGGAGTAGCAAGTTTTGGTCGCGAAATTACCTTTTGTATTGAGGGCCCAAATAGGGATATCCTTATTTGGATGGTTAACACGGATTCTTGTTTTGGATATAGCATCCTTGATATCATCGGGAAGGTTGAGGGATATATTATCAAAGTGCCATTGTTGGCCATCAAAAATATTCCTTAGTTTTAGATGATAGTCATTTTTTTTATGAAGGGCCTTCTATGTTATTTCTAAGGCTACCTAGGTTAGGGATCCAATTGGTCTCCCAAATACTCATGTTAGAGAGTGAAGTTGTCAATTGATACCCTTGGAGCATAATTCCCACCCCTTTAGAATACCTTTCCATATGAAAGAATTTTTCCTAGTGTTTTTATTGTTAGCGTAGGTATTAATGATGAGTTGAGCCCAAGGAGTGGTAGGGTTTGTAATGGTCCTCCAAGCAAGGTTAGCAAGAGTACACACATTTTTATCTTTAGCCTTATAGAGACCAAGGCCTCCCATGTTTTTTGGTTAACAAACGGTTAACCAATTAATAAGGTGAATTTTACGTTTCTCATTAGTAGTACCCCATATGAAATCGCTTTGAACCTTATCAATTTTTTTGAGGATATTCATAGGGAGGAGGGTAAATTGCATATAGTGGTTTGGGATTGAGTTTAGACAGGAATGAGAGAGAGTTGTCCGGCCTGCTATATTTAAGAACTTTATTTTCCAGGCCGTTAGTTTAGCTCTCAATTTGTCAATGATAAATTGATAGTCTTTTGGTCTAGGGTGTTTATTTAGGATAGGAAAGCCCAGATAGGTGCCAAAGGAGTCACTCTTTTTAATATCAAGAATATTGGTAATATCATTAGTAAGTGTTGTAGGACAATTTGTGGAGAATATAATTTTTGATTTGGTGGTATTGATATTTTGACATGAGAGTTTACAAAAAAGGCCTGGACCTTTTTTAATAGCTTGGCTTGATTTATGATTGGCTCTAACCATTAAGGTTAGGTCGTCGGCAAAGAAAAGGTGAGAGAAATTGGGGCCTTTTTTTCCTAAGGTAATAGGATCCCAGTTTCTAATGTCAACTTGATTATGTAACATGACAACATTTCAAGACAGAGAATGAATATATAAGGAGATATATTGTCACCTTGCCTAATTCCCCGGCTAGGTTGAAAAAAGCTAGTGATAAAGCCATTTACTAGAATAGCTATAGAACTTTGTGAGATGCAATTTAAGAGAATTTTCTTAAATTTTGGAGGAAAATTGAAATAAGTTAGGGTGTGGTGCACATATGACCATTCTAAACGGTCAAAGACTTTTTCAAGATCGATTTTGAGAATCATATGACCTTGTTTCCCCTTTAACTTATGAATTTTTGAAATAAGCTCTTGTATGATAATAGCATTATCTGAAGCCCTTCTATTTTTTATAAAGCTAGCTTGGTAAGGGCAAATAAGTTGGTCAAGGAAAAGTTTAAGTCTATTAGCGACGATTTTTGTGATGACCTTATAAATAGGAGTGCATAGACCAATGGGTCTAAAATTTCTTACGTTATTCGCATTGGGAATTTTTGAAATAAGGCACAAGTAAATTTTGTTGAGATCATGGGGGATGTCTTGGGTTTCAAAGATGTCATGGCACAGTTTTGTGACAGAGGGTCCAATTAAATCCGAATACTTTTGAAAAAAGAAAGGGTGTAGGTCATCCGGTCCAGGTGCCTTAAAGGGTTTAAAAGAAAAACTGGCCTTTTTAATCTCAATATTTAAAAGGGAGTTATCAAGACTATTGAGAGTTAAGCCATTTGGGGAGATATTTTGAAGAGGGTTAATTCCACTAGAATTATCGTGGGAGGTTGTAAATATAGTTTTAAAGTAATTACAAACGTGGGAAGTGACTAGATTAGGATTATTGATCCAATTCCCAACATTGTCTTTGAAGAAATTTATTTTATTTCTTCTTTTCCTATTAGTGGCCGAGATGTGGAAAACATTAGTATTTGCATCACCCTCATTGAGCCATAAAACTCTTGACCTTAATTTCCAGTAATCTTCCTCTATTAGTAAAACATCATTGTATTCCTTTTTGAGGCTAGTATGAAGGTTTTGGAGGAAAATACTATAAGGGTAATGATTTGATTTTTCAATCCCTTGAATCCGGTCTAGTATTTTCCTTTTTTTACCCATAATATCACCAAAAGTTTGGTGTTTCCAAATTTGAACTTTTTCCTTAAACAAAATACTAGCCCTATTATAGTCATTATTAGACCAATTTTCTTGGACTAGAGTTTTGAAAGAGGGGTGTTTACACTAGTAGGTTTCTAGTCGAAAGGGGGGTTTGTAAAGAGCATTATTTTTAGATATTAATTCTACTAGTATGTGATTATGATCCGAGCCGATTTTAGGCAGATGAATAATGGAGCTTTTGGGAAAGAGCTTTATCCAATCCTCATTCCCTAATACTTTATCCAACCTTTCCATAATCAAACCCCTATTTTTATGTCTAAGATTAGACCAAGTGTACTTACACCCTTTATATCCTAAATCAATTAAATTACAATTATTAATCTTAGACCAAAGGCATTTAGCCCTACTATCATGTATACTGTTGCCTCCAAATTTCTCATTTGAGCATAAAATATCATTGAAGTCTCCTCCTAATAACCAAGGTCCATTGTAACTATTGCTAATGCTTTCAATTCTATCCCACATTTTATTACACAGAAGTATGTTAGTACCGGCATAAATAGCACTAAACATCCATTTTTGACGAATAGGGATTACCTCAATTGTAGCATGAATCTCCTGGTCCCTTCGAACAAAGTTCTGAACTGTGACTATTTGATGATTGTAAAGAACTACAATCCCACCTGCCTGGCCTTCCGCTGGTACCTCAATGAACTCCGTAAAGCTATAATCATCTAAAAGCTCCAAGTGATTTCCCATCCTAGTTTCTAGCAAAGCTACCACACAGGGTCTATGAGTGTCCACCATTTCCCTGAAGTTCCTTCTAAAGTTATCGTTGTTTCCTCCTCTAATATTCCAAATGATGATGTTAGTAGGTCTATTCATGGAGATATTAATGTTTTGGTTGGCTAGGTTCCCATTCTCCCTCACTTCCCCTAGCACAGGGTTCCTCCGTAGTGATGGAACTACGATCATGGCTCGATTTCCTACTGTTGTATCCTGTGGAGCTCTTATGTCTATCGAGCATTCGTATAATGCTAACGGGCAGCTGAGAACATGCCTCTTCTCTTGTCTCTCTAAAAAGAGAAACACTTTTACCCCGTCGAGACTTGCGATTTTTAGAACTCTTTCTACGAGAAGGTGTAGGGGTTCCTCCTCCTCTTCCATTTCCGCCTCTACTGGTTCTGGCATATTTACTAGATTATGGGGTGGGCAGGGAGGTTGTTGTGGTATTTGAGGCTCCTGGACTAGTTGGGGTTGTTCCTATGGAAGAAATATAGGGTTCAGTTGAGAGAGATTCTCCGGCATGAAGAATGGCATGTACATTAGAGCATTCTGAGGATAGATTGGATTGAAATGCAGAGGGAGATTCCAATGGTTCCTCATTGCATGGACCAGCTGGGGGTTCACTGATGGAGCTAAGGGTTGGAGAATGGTGTTGAGCCATGCTTGGTTCAGGTAATTGTTCATGGCCAACCTCATGCCTTCTCTCACCAGCTGAGCTAGATACTGGGTGTCATGGAGGATGATAACTGAGTCCTGACCATTTATCTGGACATTGAACGAGCATGTATGGCCCATCAGACCCATCTCCATCCATGACACTGGTTGGTAGTTTTGGGCTTGAGGTGGCTGAGCATATATTATTTGGGGATTTATTGGTTAAGGTTGGAGAGGTGAGAGATTTTCCATGGTGATTCTGGTTTGACGAAGGATTTGAAGGAGCCTTTGTCTTGTCCTTAGAGATTATAGTAAGGTTGGAATTTTGAACAATGTTTAGGCTACGAAATAATTCTAAGTCAGGCATGGGGAAGGGGGGCTAGTAGGTATAAGGAGAGGAATGGTTGCTAGGGTAATGATTGGGGATGCCATTTGCATGTTGTTTGAGACCCCAAGGGAGGAGTTTATAGGCTGAGCTTCCAACTCCATTGTGTGTATTTGATGGTTAGTTATTTAGCTAGATTGTTCTTCGTTAGTTGCCATTTGGCTAACATGCTCAGGCTTTAGAGGATAAGCAGATCTTGATGAGAGATGTTGCTTGATATTTTGGTTAATGGAAGGTTTATTACTAATGTGCTCACTAGGAAGGGTAGTGTTGTTAGTATTTCATTGGGTTTTAGTAGGGGTAATAGGATCATTATAGATGTTATTTTGCATGGCCACCTTAACCACATGCTTTATAGGATTACTAGTAAAAGACACGTTTGTGTCCAGCATGTCAATATCCTTAGTAATCTGTGACATTTGTTCACTTGCATGTGTCTTATTAAAAATAAGATTTGGATTATTAATATCTTTAGTGGTTTTGTTCAAAACCATAGGCTGTTTGTATGCAAATTGCTTTGCTCCCCAAGCAAAGAAGTTAGAAGATTGAAGATTGTTGATATGTGATGATGGGGTAGAATTTTTTAGTTCTTTTGATTTATATTGTAATAGTTGAGTGTCTAAATTCTTTCCATTGGCGGCATTAAAAAGCTTGACATAGATACCTAGGCCATTAGCTCGCTTAATCGGATTTGCAATAGGTTGTTTTTGGGGGGCTTTTGCACCTTGATGTCTTCTTTTGGAAAAAGAAACTGTTTTCCATTGTTCTTTTTCCCTATCATTTGTAATTATTGATAATTCCTTGGTTGTATCTTCATTATTGCTATCACTATTTCTCTGATTAATAAAGGAGGATTGTTGTGCTGTATGCCCCAATCGTCCACAATTTTTGCAAAGAAAATTTTCTCCTTCGTAGTGTATTGCTTGTTTGTGGTGGCCTACATAGATGAATGGTTGAACTGGAACTTCCAATGGTAATTCCACACATAATCTTGCATAACGACCTCTCAGAGTTGTTGATGTGCAAACATCAATTTTTCGGAGCCAGCCAATTTCATTACCAATTTTTTCCAGAATTTTCCCATCGTAAAATTCAGTAGGTAATTGAGGAAGTCTAATCCATACTGCTGAATGTGACCTTTTCTTGAGTGGCAACAAAGTTTGGTTTCCATCTAGTAATAGAAAGAAAATGCCCGTTAATGAACCAAGGGCCTTGTACATATTTTCCTTTTTCTTGATTTTGATTATGTAGTAGTCCACTCCAAGGTCAATCAGTTGGAAATCCTCAGTTGGCTTCCATGGTTCTTGAATTTTGTTTTTTAAATAGTGGTGTAACATACGTTTGTCCACTAGCTTTACTATGATGGAATTTTTCCATGGCTCATAGATTCGTACCTTCTCCTCATCAGAGACTGTTATGAATTTGATGCCTTTAGAGGTTGTTAAGGATGGTTGATCAAATACTTGATCATCTGGATTCATCATTAGGGGGTTTATATCTTGATGATTTTCTATAGTGGTGAAAAGCAAAAGGTTTGAAGTGGTAAGCATCTCTATGAAGCTAGGTTTAATTATGCTTTGATCAATATCTGGGGGTTTAGGGGGAATTGTGTGTTGTTACTGTTCAGAGGATTGGGGATCCATTTCCCAAAGAGAATACTAGCCCTACAGTAAAGCCGAAGTTTGTCTGAGTTTCAAGTCTATGAAGAGCGTTTGAAATAATATTTGTCTGTTGTAACCATAAACAATAGTAGCCAAATATCATATTATCTTGCTATGAATCTTTTTCATAGAAAATAGTTGTACGTATCACTTAGCTACAAAATTTTAAGCCGTCACCGTTTAAACATTGTATGTTTGGTGATAAAACTTTGTTGTCACTAAGTCACATGTTGATTAGAAATAACAAAACGATTGTCGTAATTGTTTATATTACCGGTGACAAAAATTTAGGTTCCAAATAAATGTAAAATTTTGGTAAGTTTTCTAATGGGTCAATTAGAACTTTATATTTAATCGGCATAATACATACATTACCCGCTCGGTTACACAAAAATCTCTATTATATAAACAGGGGCGGTTCAAGCACAAATGTGGTCTAAATCCAAATTTCAATATGAGGCCTAATATTTTTTAAAATAAAGTTATATATATATATATATATATATATATATATATATATATATATATATATATATATATATATATATACACACATATGTTTATTTGAAGTCTATTCTTCTAGCTTTATGAGATACAAAGTTGTTAATAATTGTTTTGATTGATTTTTTCTAATAATTTATTGATAATATGATTAACCCATTAATTAATCTTTCTTGAGATACTACTGATCTTAAGTAAGATTTTATCAATGTTAATTTTGAAAAATTTCTTTTGGTTGAGGCAACTATATATATTATAGGAACTGTTAACATTATTTTATAAGCAAGCATTTGAAAAATCAAAACTTTTTATTATAATTGAGTATATCCATTAATCTATTATCTTCTACTGGTACTATTTTTCTTAATATTCTTAATTCAAGAAATAAGTCTAAACCATTAATATGAGCTTGACTATTATGTATTAAGGAACATTAAAAGTTAAGGCACTGCTTTTTCATATTTTGGTCATCTAATGATCTAATTTTGTTTATCTTCTAATATGAAATCAAAAATATCTTCATATACTTCAAGTTGTTCAAATCTATCTTTTAGTGAAAAATGACTTGATCTATTATATATAGGAAGTAATCAACTCTAAAAGATTTTTTAAAAGACTTTGTGATTTCATCATCAACGTTCTCATTTTAATTTTTTTCTACAAATTACATGTTTATTACGAAATTCAAGTTCTATATTTATTTTAAATGCTTGCCTAAATCATTATAATTGTAAATCTCTCATCTCTATTATTTCTTTCCTAATCTACTTTTATACTAAAAATATTAAATATTTTTTTTTTAAAATACATATTAACTGATTATTTCTAAAAATGCCCCCCTCCCCCCACCCCTCCCATATTTTGGGACCTAAGGCACAAAGCCTTATTACCATAAGGTTAGAGCCGACATGTACTACACATCCAGACTTATCACTTTGTAGCTAAAACTTCTTATGTGGACAGTATGGCTGTCCAGTGGGATAGGACCAAATTAACGGGACGGGGCGATATTTAAGCGGGATGGTGGCGGGATGGGACGAAACGGGACGGGAAAAACGGGATAAAACGTTCGTCCCATCCCATCCCGCTAACAAACGGGATGGGACGGGTTCGTGGGCCTTAAGTGTATTTGTTTTTTAAAAACGTCTACTTTTTTGAAAATTACTATATTTTTAAAGTTTGCAACGGCTAGTTTTTTGACTTATTTAATAAACTTAAATATTACTATGTTAAAATGAAAATTAGAAAACTAAGTAAAAAATTATAAAATATTAAAACAAAATACTTGTAATGAAATATTCTAGTAATTATAAATTTATAATAGAGTTATAATTTATTTAATATAATTTCAAAGTATTAACTATTAAGTAACTAAGACAATTCATAAATAAAATTCAACGCTTAGAGCTTTTTATTTTATTAATAGAACTTTCAAATCTCAAGTACAAATATAATTCTTTTGAAGAGCACCTAATCTATGCATCCACCATCTAGGAAGAGTTCTGTTTGAACTAGGCCTCTTAGTAGCCAATTATAAATTATCATACTTATATTTGTAAGCTCCTATACAACTTCTTTGTAACTTATCAATAATATCCCTCGGACATTCTGCTAGAATTGGCAATGTTGATTGATGTTCCATGAGCTCTATGTCGTCATCGCTCCCAGTGGTTAGTATCTTATTGTATTCTTCTTCTTCCCTAGTGGTTAATTTTTCAAAACCAAGATTTCTTCTTTCTGAATTAATTGTGACGACCCAGTCGGTCGTCTTTGGAATTTATGCCCCGTCTCCCCATTAACTGCTTCCCCTAAGTTCATTTCTGCTATTCTGGTTTGCCGGGACGTTCGGTGTTGGAATTCGGAGTGTTTTGGGACACTTAGCCCCTAAATAAGAGCTTAAGTGTTGAAAAATGGTCCGTAATCGAAACAATGTGAATATGGTATCAGAATGGAAATCTGATGGTTCCGTTAGCTCCGTTAGGTGATTTCGAGGTTGGGAGCGTGTTCAGAATATATTTTGGAAGTCCGTAGCTCATTAAGTCTAGAAATGCTGAAAGTTAGTATTTTGACAAATTCCGGTTGATAGGTTAAATTTTGATCCAAGGGTCGGAACGGAATTCCGAAAGTTGTTGTAGCTTCGTTAGATGATTTAGGATATGCGTGCAAACTTTCAAGTCATTCGGACATGTTTTGGTCGGGTTTTTGATCGAATGTGTGTTTTGAAGTTTCTAAAAGAACTTAGGCTTGAAGTTGATGTAATTCGATGATTTTAGTGTTAGTCGAGATGTTTTGATGATTGAAACAAGTTTGCATAATGTTTTAGGATGCGTTGGTACTTTTGGTTGAGGTCCGAGGGGCCTTGGGTGTGTTTCAGGTGAGTTTTGAGCAAGTATGGACACCCCGGAACTTAGAATAATGGAGGTGGCAGCAGTGGAGATGCGGACCGCGCTGCTTTTCGCGCTGGGCGCGCGGCCGCACCCGGGAATATCTGCAGGCTGTTGATTTTACTTCGGAAGCTCATATCGTTTGATCAACACGGGATTTTGAGGTGATGCAAAAACGAAAGTTGTAGAGCATTGAATCTAGTTTTCAGAAAGATATTATAATTGGCATTTGGACATTTGTAGAGAAAGTTACGGCCTAAATAGTGAAGCCTGTCACTGCAGTCAAATTGCTGCGCGGCCGCGACCATCTTTGTGCGGTCAGCACTCCCTGGGCGCGGACCGCGGTCATTTTTGTGCGGTCAGCACTGTCGGAATCCGAGGGGTACTCTATAAATACGAGGTTTTGGATTTTATTTGATATTTTGACCTATAGAGCTCGGATTTTGGTGATTTTTCAAAGGTTTTTCAAGAAATTCATCAGGTTAAGTGATTCTAACTCAGATTTGGTTAGAATACATGAATATACCATTGAATTCATCATTTAATTAGTGATTTGAGATGGAATTTGGGAAGAAAATTGTGGAATCTTTCAAAAATATAAAATGAAGATTTGAAGGACCAAATGGTGTCGGAATTGGATAAATTTGGTATAGTTAGACTCGTGAGAGTACGAGGTTTCTGGAAATGTAAATTTTATTCGATTCTGAGACGTTGGCCTGATGGGCATTTACTATATTTCCTTCTGTCTATTCATTTCATATTTATTCTTATGTTTATCTCAGTAAGGCCTCGACCTTTCTCGTCACTACCCCACCGAGGTTAGGCTTGGCACTTACTGAGTACCGCTGTGATGTACTCATGCTACTCTTCTGCACACTTTTGTTGTGCAGATCCAGGTACATCTGAGCAGGCATATCACCAGTAGCTGTCATGGAGCATTATTGGAGACTTGAGGTATACATCTGCTACGTCCGCAGATCCGCAAAGTCTCCTTCTCATTCCATCCCTAGTTGTTAGTTGTTATTTCGATTCCTCTCTTTGTATTAGACAAATTCTGGTAACTAGAGCAGTGTTAGACTTCTTGTAACCTGTGTTGCCTGTGGGATTCCGGGTTTTGGGGTGTTACTTTTAGGAGTTGTGTATTCAGTGTATGTGCCAAGTGGCATCGTTATACACTTCCTTGTCTATTTAGTGTTTGTTTACTCTTTTTATTTCGAACTGTTAAATTCCGCAATGTGTTAGGCTTACCTAGTCGCGAAGACTGGGTGCCATAATGACAGGCTCACAATTGGTGAACCAGGGTCGTGACAAGTTGGTATCAGAGCTTTAGGTTCATAAGAGTCACGGTACACAGGCCGGTTTATTAGAGTCTCGCTGATTTGTACGGAGATGTCCGTACTTATCTACGAGAGGCTATGTAACTGTTTAGGAGAAATATTCACTTCATTGAATTCTTTGTCATGCTATGTTTTTGACATCGATTCTAAACTCCTGTCTTCTATTCTCTCACAGATGGTGAGGACATGCACGACCCGGGACGATCAGGCACCCGCACCCCCTCCTGCAGCCGCTAGAGGCAGGGGCCGAGGCAGGGGTCGTGGATACGCGCGGGGTGCAGCCAGGGCACCTGCGCTAGCAGCCGCCGAGGTACCAGCAGCGGATCCTGCCAGGACTCAAGCACCGGACACGCCCACAGCCGCCACTACTCCACCTGTTCAGGAGGCATTGGCGCAGTTTGTGAGCATGTATACTACGTTGTCCCAGGCAGGGTTACTTCCACTTCTTGCAGCCACGTCCCAGGCCGGGGGAGGAGCCTAGACTCCCGCAGCCCGCACTCCAAAGCAGAGGGTGCATATGGGACAGATTCCAGATATTATTCTTGTCCAGCCTGCGGTACCAGTTCAGCCCGAGGATGGGGCACCTGCTTCAGAGGATGAGCAACATAGATTGGAGAGGTTCAAGAAGTATGACCCTCCTATTTTCATCGGGCTAGCTACCAATGATGCTTTGGGGTTCTTGGAGGATTGCCATCGCATCTTTCGCACCATGGGTATTACTGCCTCGAGCGGGGTTTCTTTCGCAGCTTTCCAGCTTCGGGGAGCCGCCTATGACTGGTGGCGCACCTTTGAGTTAGACAGTCCGGAAAAGGCTGCCTCCCTGACTTGGACTCAGTTTTCAGATATGTTTCAGAGGGAGTTTGTTCCCCAGAGCCTCTGAGATGCATGGCGTGCAGAGTTTGAGCATTTGCACCAGGGCCCTATGACTCTCTCTGAGTATGCCATCCGCTATACTAGGTTGGCCAGGCATGCGCCTGCTTTGGTGGCTACTATTCGTGAGAGGGTTCGCAGGTTTATCGAGGGCCTTATTCCTTCCATCAGGTCTGGCATGGCGCGAGAGTTGGAGATGGATATACCCTATCAGCAGGTAGCGAGCATAGCCAGGAGGATAGAGGGCATGCATGCCAGAGAGCGAGATGAGAGAGAGGCCAAAAGGTCTCGAGAGTCGAGTCATTTCTCTGGTACCCGTACTTCAGGAGCAGGACGCCATGGTAGGGGCTATACGGGTTTCCCAGTTCACTCAGGTCTTCATTCACCCAGCAGTACTCCAGCTCCTTCCAGATCTCAGGAGCCTTATTATGCACCTCCGGTTTCTAGTGCGCCTCCTACGCGGGGTACCTCTAGAGGTCAGTCTAGCAGGGGTGGGCCCAGTCAGTCACAGCTACCGCGCCCTCCCAGAGCCTGTTATGAGTGCGGGGATACCCTCCATATAGTGAGGGATTGCCCTAGGCTTGGGAGGAGTGCACCTCCACAGTAGTCTCAGCAGCAGTGTACCCAGCGGGATTCTCAGGCCATTATTCCAGCTTCAGCTGCCACCCCACCTGCCCAGCTAGTCAGGGGCGAAGATCGGGGAGATAGTGGTCGCCCTCGAGGGGGGCCGGGCCCGATTTTATGCCATTCCTGATCGTGCCGAGGTTGTCGCCTCCGATTATGTTATCACAGGTATTATATTGGTTAGTCATAGAGAGGCATCGGTTCTATTCGATCCAGGATCTACTTATTCTTATGTGTCATCTTATTTTGCTCCGCATTTGAGTACAGCCCGAGAGACTTTGAGCTCTCCTATTTATGTTTCTACTGTCGTAGGAGATTCCCTTGTTGTGGACCGCGTATATCGGTCATGTTTGGTTACTATTCGTGGTTTTGAGACCAGGGCAGATCTTTTATTACTTGATATAGTTTATTTCGATATTATCTTGGGCATGGACTGGTTGTCGCCCCAGTATGCTCTTCTTGATTGTCAAGCTAAGACCGTGACACTGGCTATGCCAGGTATTCCCTGTATTGAGTGGAGTGGTACTTTTGATCACACTCCTAGTAGAGTTATATCTTTTCTTAAGGCTCAGCGTATGGTTGAGAAGGGGTGCGCCGCGTATTTAGCTTATGTGAGAGATGTCAGTGCTGATACCCCTTCTGTTGACTCTGTCCCAGTAGTACGGGATTTCCCCGATATGTTTCCAGCTGATCTTCCGGGCATACCACCCGACCGGGATATTGATTTTGGTATTGATTTGTTGCCGGGCACTCAGCCCATATCTATTCCTCCTTACCGTATGGCTCCTCCTGAGTTGAAGGAGTTGAAGGATCAGTTACAGGAATTGCTTGATAAGGGTTTTATTCGACCCAGTGTTTCACCGTGGGGTGCTCCGAACTTGTTCGTAAAGAAAAAAGATGGTTCTATGTGCATGTGTATCGATTATCGTCAGTTGAACAAAGTTACAGTGAAGAATCGATATCCTTTGCCTCGTATTGATGATCTATTTGACCAGCTTCAGGGCGCACAAGTGTTTTCTAAGATTGATTTGCGCTCAGGCTATCACCAGCTAAAGATTCGGGAGCCGGATATCCCGAAGACTGCTTTCAGGACTCGGTATGGTCATTATGAGTTCCTTGTCATGTCATTTGGGTTGACCAACGCCCCAACAACTTTTATGCATTTGATGCATAGTGTATTCAGGCCCTATCTCGACTCGTTTGTCATTGTTTTCATAGATGATATTCTTGTATACTCCTGGAGTCGGGAAGATTATGAGCAACACCTGAAGACAGTGCTTCAGACCCTGAGGGAAAAGAAATTATATGCAAAGTTCTCAAAATGTGAGTTTTAGTTGAGTTCTGTGGCGTTCCTAGGCCACGTGGTATCGAGTGGGGGCATTCGGGTAGATCCAAAGAAGGTGGAGGTCGTGCAAAGTTGACCCAGGCCCTCCTCAGCTACTGAAATCTGTAGTTTCCTTGGCCTGGCGGGGTATTACCGTCGTTTTGGGGAGGGGTTCTCATCGATTGCAGCCCCTATGACTAGATTGACCCAGAATGGTGCTCCTTTTCAATGGTCAGACGAGCTTCCAAAAGCTCAAGACGGCTTTGACTTCAACCCCTATTCTAATTTTGCCTACTGATTTGGGGTCCTATACGGTTTATTGTGATGCCTCACGAGTTGGACTGGGAGCAGTGTTGATGCAGCACGGTAGGGTGATTGCCTACGCGTCCAGACAGTTGAAGGTACATAAAAAGAACTATCCTGTCCATGACCTTGAGTTAGCTGCTATTGTTCATGCCTTGAAGATCTGGTGACATTATTTGTACGGTGTGCCTTGTGAGATTTACACGGATCATCGGAGTTTACAGCACTTGTTCAAGCAGAAATATCTGAACTTGCGCCAGAGGAGATGGTTGTAGCTACTGAAGGATTATGATATCACTATTCTATATCACCCGGGCAAGGCCAATGTGGTAGCCGATGCCTTGAGTCGCTGGGCGGAGAGTTTGGCATATTTACCAGCTTCAGAGAGGCCCATGGCGATGGATGTTCAGGCTTTAGCCAGTCAGTTCGTGAGATTGGACCTTTCGGAGCCCGGTCGGGTTCTAGCCTGTGTGGTTTCTCGGTTTTCATTGTTTGATCGTATCAGGGAGCGGCAGTATGATGACCCTCATTTGCTTGTCCTCTGGGATATAGTTCAGCATGGCGATGCTAGGAATGTGACTATTGGAGATGACGGGGTATTGAGGATGCAGGGTCGTATCTGTGTACCCGATGTGGATGGTATTCGGGAGTTGATATTGACCGAGGCCCAAAGCTCGCGGTACTCCATCCATCCGGGTGCCGCGAAGATGTATCAGGATCTAAGGCAGCATTACTGGTAGAGGCGGATGAAGAAATATATAGTAGAGTTTGTAGCTATATGCCTCAACTGTCAGCAGGTAAAGACTGAGCACCAGAGGTCGGGGGGTACTCCAGCAGATGGAGATTCCGGAGTGGAAATGGGAGAAGATCACTATGGATTTTGTAACTGGTCTCCCTCTGACGGCGAGGAAGTTTGATTCTATTTGGGTTGTTGTGGATCGGCTGACCAAGTCCACTCATTTCATTCCAGTATGTATTTCTTACTCAGCGGAGCGGTTAGCAGGGATTTATATCAGGGAGATTGTCCGTTTGCACGACATTCCAGTTTCTATCATCTCAAACAGGGGTTCAGTGTTTACATCACAGTTCTGGAGGGCCGTCTAACATGAGTTGTGTACCCGGGTGACTATGAGTACAACTTTTCACCCTCAGACGGACGGACAGTCCGAGCGCACTATTCGGATTCTTGAGGATATGCTCCGTGCGTGCGTGATTGAGTTTAGAGGATCTTGGGATCAGTTCTTGCCATTGGCTGAGTTTGCGTACAACAACAGTTATCAGTCCAGTATTCATATGGCACCGTATGAGGCCCTATATGGTAGGAGATGCAGATCCCTGGTGGGTTGGTACGAGCCGGGTGAGGCCAGGTTATTGGGCACTGATTTGGTTCAGGATGCAGTCGAGAAGGTTAAGGTGATTCAGGATAGACTCCGTATGGCCCAGTCCAGACAAAAGAGTTACGCGGACCGGAAGGTTCATGATGTTTCCTTTATGGTTGGTGAGCGGGTTTTGCTTCGGGTCTCGCCTATGAAAGGCGTCATGAGGTTTGGAAAGAAAGGGAAGTTGAGCCCGAGGTTCATTGGTCCATTTGAGATTTCGAAGCAGATTGGAAAGGTTGCTTATGAGCTTGCCTTACTTCCCAGTTTGGCCGGGGTTCATCCAGTATTCCATGTCTCGATGCTTCGGAGGTATCACGGTGACCCGTCTCACGTGTTGGAGTTCACTTCAGTACAGCTGGACAATGACTTGTCCTATGTTGAGGAGCTAGTGGCAATATTAGACAGGCAAGTCCGAAAGCTCAGGTCAAAGGATATAACTTCAGTAAAGGTTCAGTGGCGGGGTCAGCCCGCCAAGGAGGCAACTTGGGAGACCGAGCGGGATATGCGCAGCCGATACCCTCATCTTTTTGCTACTTCAGGTATGTTCTCTATGCTCGTTCGAGGACGAACGAATGCTTAAGTGTAGGAGGATGTGACGACCCAGCCGGTCATCTTTGGAATTTTCCCCTAAGGTGAAGTTAAATGAACTCAGATATGGAGCAGGTCCATCTTGTGAAACACAGTTATGATACATGTGAGATGCACGTGAAGGAGACAAACCTAACTTATCAGAAGTGATATCTCCTGATCATGATCGAAAATGTTGCATATTGGATAAGGAGAAAGACTCCTTACACTAAGAGAACAAGATTTAGGAAAATGATAGAGTTAGAGTATGAGATCAACTAGAACTCTTCCACCATGGAAGAATAGCATCTGTATCCTAGTCAATCTCAAATTGCTAACTTCTTAAATATTAATGTTGTTCTCTTTTACAGGTAATGCACATAAGCAGAAGTTAAACGTGAATTGAGAGCAAAATAGCAAGACAATTTTGCAAGCAATTTATATGTGATTCAAGCATGCAAACTTGACGCTACTTGAACCAGATAGAAGAATCAATTCCAAGTGTCTATCTTTTATTCTAGTTCAATTGTAGTAGGTGATTTTATATTGTACCTTTCAGCTTATTTAGAAGCAATTGTATTAGGTACTTAAGAGTTTTTAAGTTAGAGTTAACTTGAAGTTGTCACAACAGTTGATGCTGTGTGCCACAATGGTATTAGCGTTAATCCTATGTTTACAAAAGAGTTTTTTGTAAATGCAATTTTTGGCTCAGTGATTTTAGTGGATAGTTTGGGAAAATTCTACTGGAAGGTAGGTTGTGGTTTTTCACCTTTTGAGCCAGGTATTTTCCACATAAAATCTCTATGTTCTTTATTTTCTGTATTTATTATTCCGCAACAGTGGCAGTTGGAACACATAGAAGAACCAGATCCTTCTATAATCAAGTTAAGCAAAAATTGGGTACCACACAAATCACCTCCCCCCTCTTGTGTGGTATTGAAGTATAAAACATCAACTGGTACCAGAGTAGATTTTCCTTGAAGACGCTAACACCTTAGGAACAGATCAAGAGAAGTGCACTACCTAGAAACTGGGAAGGACAATCTACTGCTAGGCCTCCACTATTTAATGGCCAGTACTATTCCTGGTGGAAGAATAGGATGAGAGACCACATCATAGGAAATGACTATGAACTTTGGGACATTGTTATTGATGGTCCCCTGGCTACCACAAAGAAGAATACTGAAAGAGTGGACGTGTCAAAGATGAGAGGTGACTGTACTGCTGAAGATTTGAAGAAATGGGAAAAGAATGCCAAGGCCAAGAAATGGCTTGTGTGTGGACTAGGTCCAGACGAGTATAGAAGAATTCAAAGATGTACTACTGCTAAGGAGATCTGGGACAGTCTACAAGCGGCCCATGAAGGAACTCCTCAAGTAAAGAGATCAAGAGGAACACTACTGTATTCTCAATATGAGAATTTCACCACGATGAAAGGTGAAACCATCCAAGAGATGCACACAAGGTTCACAACACTAACAAATGAACTTAAGTCTCTTGGATGAATTATCCTTGAAGAAGACCAGGTTGAGAAAATCTTATCAAGGGTCTTGCGAGTAACGTGGGAAAGTAAAATCACTGCTATTCAGTAATCAAAGAACATTGCTACTCTCAAGTTGGATGAGCTGATTGGAAATCTCACTGCCTATGGACTGAGAAGGCAAACCATAAAGATGGATGCACCCAAAAAGGAAAGAAGTATGGCTCTTAGAATAGCTGAAGGTGCAAACTTAGAGGATGATGAAATGACTATGATCACAAGGGATTTCAAGAAGTACCTAATCAGAGAAAAGGGTTCTTCAAGAGGTTCAACCTTCAACAAACCAAGGGCCCCTGAAAAACAGACCAGCGAAGGTTGCCACAAATGTAGTAAGACTATCCACATGATCAAGAATTGTCCTCAGTGGGAAATTGAATGGAAGAAAGAAAGGGCTGAACGAAGAAACAGGAAGAAGGAACAGGTTCAACCCAAGAAGAACAAAGGATCAACAAAGGCTATGGTTGCTGCTTGGGGAGAAAGCTCGAATGAGGATTCGGAAGATGAAGCTGGAGATGAACAAGCACTTATGGCCATTGGAGAATCAGATGATGAACAAGAGGTAAGTGTGATTTATCTTAAAGACAAGATTAAACCTTTGTCTAAAGAAAAGCTATCTGAATTACTTCTAGACTTCATTGATGAGTCTAAGGTCATAAACAATGAGAAAGAACAGCTGTCTAGGGAATGTGTGATCCTAAAAACTAAGTGCAAAAATCTGGAACTCGGGACTAGTGAAAGTGATAGTAAAATACTGAGTTGAAGAACTAGGTTCTTGAACTTGACACCACTGTCTTAGAAATTAGATCTGAAAATTTAAAACTAAAATTAGGAACAGGCATAAGGAAAGTTGATCACACACACCTCACTTTAGAATAAAATCTAGGAAAAATGATGGATGAGTTGTACAAGAGATATGAGTAGATAAGAGTCCTAAAAGAAGATTTAGGCAAGGTGAAACATGAACTAGATAGAACCTGCAAATGAAATAAGTCTTCTGATACACTATCTTGACTACAAGAGCATCTTAGTAGCAATGAGAGAGGACATGGTTATGGGACCCCAGCACTTAAGTGGGATCCCAAAAGTAAGTACATCACACTTCCTGAGAACAAAATCTGCACACACTATGGAAAGACTGGTCATTACAAAAGTGAATATAATGCAAAAGAAAAGGCCAGTCAAAAGAACAAAATCTTTGTTCAAGAGAAAAATAGGCTGCCTAGATGGGCTAAAAAGAATTTAATTCACTCATTTTCCTATAGAAAGGGACCCAAACTAGTTTGGGTTCCTAAGACTAACCTCTAATTTCATTTTACAGGTCCAAGTGAAGGGAAGTAGCCAAATATGGTATATGGATAGTGGCTGCTCAAAGCATATGACTGGAAGTATGGACCAGTTCCTTTCTTTTGAGGACCTAAAATGAGGTAATGTCTGCTTTGGAAATGGTAAGAAAGGTGAGATAATTGGGGTTGGAAAGGTAGGTAAGACAGACTCACATTCCATTTAGAATGTCTACTTGATTGATGTATTGAAATATAGCCTAGTAAGTGTATCACAACTGCGTGACAATGGTAACCTGGTAGCATTCACCTCTACCAAATGTTTTGCGATTAATCTTACCACTGACAAGATTGTTTTGCAGGAAAAAATAGTTAGCAATATTTACATTGTATATTTGTCCACTCTTTTAGAAAACAAACTCAATTTCTTAAGTGTGTTGGACAAAATCCCCTCTTATGGCACAAAAGACTTGGTCATGCAAGTCTAAATCAACTCAACATATTAGTCTCCAAGGACATGGTGATAGGGTTACCTAACATCAAGTTCAAGGAAGAAAAAGTTTGTGAGGCCTGTGCAAGGGGGAAGCAGGTAATATCCTCTTTTAAAAGCAAGAAAGTAGCAAGCATGACCAGGTCGATGGAACTGGTTCATATGGTTCTCTATGGTCCAACGAGAACATTCAGAAGAGGTGGGAAGAAATATGTGATGGTCCTTGTTGATGATTACTCTAGGTTTACTTGGGTATTGTTTTTAACATCTAAGGATGAAACATTTGACATGTTTATTGTCTTTGTTAGAAAAACTCGGAAATAACTAGGTAATCAACTTGCATCAATTAGGTTTGATCATGGAACTGAATTTGAAAATGCTAAGATTGCTGAATTTTGTGATGAGCATAGTATAGATCATAATTTCTCTACCCCTACAACGAAATGGAATAGTTGAAAGAAAGAATATGACTCTTGAAGATATGGCTAGGACTATGCCTCTTTCTAGTAAACTGCCCCATAGCTTTTGGGCAGAGGCTGTAAATACTGCATGTTACATCATTAATAGGTGCATGACTAGACCGCTTATAGAGAAGACTCCATATGAGTTACATGAAGGGAGAAAACCAAATATATCCCATCTTAGGGCATTTGGATGCAAGTGCTTTGTGCACAATAATGGAAAGGACTCCCTAGGTAAGTTTGATCCCAGAAGTGATGAGGGATTATTCTTGGGATATTCTTCACATAGCAAAGCTTATAAAGTGTACAACAAAAGAACTTTGTGTGTAGAAGAAAGTGTACATGTAGTTTTTGATGAAACTAACATTCTTTCTGAGAGTCAGGAACATGAAGATGAAGCTATTTGGCTGGTAAAACAATTGAGTGAAGTCACAGCTCAAGCTGTAGCTGCACCAAAAGAAGGAACAGATGATGGAACAGGTTCTTCCATCTAGGGCAACCTGACATGGGGAACTGAACAAAGAAAAAGTGAATCTAATTTCCAAATGGAACCTGTCCATGAGCTTGTTCCTTAGCAACAGAACATGAGAGAAACTTCAAATAGAAATCAGTTGGTGGTGAAACCTTACAAGTATCAAAGTTCCCATCTCATTGAGAACATCCTTACTAACCCAACTTCTGGAGTTAAAACCAGATCTCAATTAAAGAATCTGTGCGTTTTTTATGCATTCTTATCTCTTATTGAACCTAAAAAAATGCTGAAGCTTTGTAGGATTCAGACTGGATAAATGCAATGCAAGATGAACTCAATATGTTTGAAAGAAGTCAAGTATGGCATCTGGTCACAAGACCCAAGGATAGATCGGTATTTGGCACTAAATGGGTCTTCGGAAACAAACTTGATGAAGATGGAACGGTTACAAGGAACAAGGCAAGGTTGGGGGTCCAAGGATATAGCCAAGAGGAGGACATAGACTATGATGAGACCTTTGCTCCAGTTGCAAGACTGGAGGCTATAAGACTCCTCATAGTCTTTGCAGCACACATGGAATTTACCCTTCACCAAATGGATGTGAAGAGTGCCTTCCTAAATGTCTACTTAAAGGAAGAAGTCTTTGTCAATCAACCTCCAGGGTTTGAAAGTAAGGAGTGTCCAGATAATGTATACAAATTGAACAAGGCCCTATATGGACTCAAGCAGGATCCTAGAGCATGGTATGAACGCCTATCCAAATTCATGCTTGAACATAGATACAAAAGAGGTAAGATTTACATCACTCTATTCTTGAGGGAAAAAGGTAAGGATCTACTAGTATTACAAATATATGTTGATGACATAATATTTGGGGCAACCACTGAAAACCTGAGTAAGACATTTGCTAAATTGATGGGTAGTGAATTTGATATGAGTATGATGGGTGTTCTTAACTTCTTCTTAGGCTTACAGATCAAACAAAATCCAAATGGAACCATGATCCATTAGCAGAAATATGCAAAAGAGTTCATTGATTGATTGGTACTGCAAAAGAGTTGATTAAGAAGTTTAAAATGGATGAATCAAAGAAAATAGACACACCCATTGCAACATCTACTAAATTAGACATAGATGAACCTAGTTCATCTGTTAATCAGAAGTTGTATAGGGCTATGATTGGTTCACTTTTGTATCTTACTGCTAGCAGATCTGATATTATTTTTAGTGTAGGGCTTTGTGCTCGTTTTCAAGAAAATCCTATGGAATCCCACTTGACTTTTGTCAAGAGGATACTAAGATATTTGAAAGACGCTATTGACCTTTGCCTCTTATACCCTAAAGGTAGTAAATTTAACCTAGTAGGATATGCTGATGCTGACTATGCAGGTATGGCTCATTTTTTCGGTTCATGTCTTCTATCATGGGCCACTAAAAATCAGAATTCAGTGTCCTTATCCACTGATAAGGCTGAGTATATTGCTGCTGCCTCTTGTTGTGCTCAAATACTGTGGATCAAACAGCAGCTGATGGATTTTGGCATTGAAGTTGGTTTCATCCCTATTTTTTGTGATAACACTAGTGCTATTAGTATGACTAAGAACTCAGTTCATCATAAGAAGACTAAGCACATAGATGTTAGACAACACTTCTTAGGGGACAACTATGAGAAATGATTGATTACTATAGAATTTTGTGCTACGGATAAACAGATTGTTGATATCATTACTAAAACACTAAGTAGAGAAAGCTTTGAAAGGAACAAGTTAAAATTAGGGATGATTAAGATAACCTAATAGGACCAGATCAGAATGCATAATGAAAAAAATGAAAAAAAAATTGGCTAGGAAATCTGGAACTTGTGTAAATATCTAGATTAATTTTTACTCAGTTTCATACTGTAAATAGTATACTCCTGTGACATGTGTTGATATGAATCACTAATCTCTATCAAAATCTTCTCTATTTTTGTAAATTAGGCATGATCAAGAGGATTCTAAATGAAGAACCTGGTTCATCAGTATTGGTTTATCTGAATAACGAGGTATGTTTTTTATACTCTACACAATTAGAAATATCAATATTTAAATCATTACCAAAGTCCTACCTATGTTCAAAAACATCAAAAAATCCTATTCGATTATTTTTTGAACCAGTTCCGTCTCTACTAGAATTCTTACCACAAAAATTGCCTAAAATCCAGGGAAGCTTAACCGCTCATTCAACCTGAAATTTCAGGTTGATTGGACTTATAATTGACTGCAAGAAGCTAACGTTAGTCATTAATTAAGTTTCTCTCTTTAAAACATATAATCACCTTCTGCCACCCTCATTATTCCAAACCATCAAAATTTCTTTCAATCTGAATTATTCTCTCTTCCAAAAGATGAACTCCAAAATTCTCTCACGAAATCAGTCACAATGTCGAACCCTCGAGATAACCCAGACACTCCTCCACAACCTAACTCTTTTGATTCCTCCACACCTCCTCAACCCAGTACAACCCCCCAGCCTAGGAGGAAACGTGTTAAGATTCTCGCTCGTAAAATTATGGTTATAGTTGCACTATTAGAAAGATTGAACGCACAATTGAAGGCTAGCCAAGCCCATGAATCTGAACACTTAGACGATTCCTTCAAGTCTACAAGTGAGGGGGAAGGAACTGGGTCTTCTGATTCTGAGAAGATTCAGAGTTCCCCTTCTGAGGTACATTCTGTTTTGGTTGAAAGTCTAAAAAATAAGTTTTTTCTTGTTGGGTCTGTTAGAGATATGGAAATGCCTGAGTTGAAAAGGAGAGGAGGTAAAAATAAAAATGAAAAATAAAGAGAGAGAGAGAGAGAGAGAGAGAGAGAGAGAGAGAGAGAGAGAGTGCAAGCTGTGATGTGAGAGGAATGGGGGTAGAAGCTGTTGATTCGTTACCCACCTCTGAGATTATTAGACTGGCAATTTGTGGGATTGAGGATGAAATTGTAGGAGAAAGTGGCAAGAAAATAGGGGGAAGTGGATCAGGGGTGGCTGCTGAGGGTTTGGTAAATTTAAGTTCTCATGTGGATGAACCTAGTTCATCTATTGAAGAAACACTAGTAGACCTTCTGAAAAAAGTAGGTGCCAGTTATAATCCCAAGAAAAGGAGAACTCCAACACCTAAAGTTCCAAGTACTACAAAGAATACCAACAAAAGAAAGGTCAATTCCCCAACAACTGTTGAAATTCCCTTGCCAAAGAGGAGATGCACAAGAAGTATGGTGAAACAGAGTGAGGGTGAATTACAAAAGGCTTTGGCTGAAAGCAAGAAGAAGAGGATAGATAAAGGAAAAACTAAGGTTGCAGAGACTTCTGAGGCTGTTGATGTTGAGGAGAGGAGACAGGTCCATTAGGAGGAACATACATATGTGGTTCAGATCCCCAAGCCTAAAAAGACCAAGACTTCTTCCAAGAAGTCTTCATCAGGGTCTAAGGTTGATGAATCTTTATTGGCCAAGAGGACAAGGTCTGCAATGAAAAACAAACCAGTTAGAATTGCTGAGGATGAGGGATGGAGTGGTGAAGAAGAGAGTGACTCTGATGGTTAACAAGACAGGCTGGCCAAGTTTGGCAAAAGTAAAATTTTAAAAGGGAGATTACTCAAAGACTTGGTGGAACTAGGAATGGGTCGATTGGTTGATGCACTAGCTACTCATGGATGGAAGGACATGGTCCTTCAGATATATGGAAGGCTAGCTCGGAATGAAATCATTGAATTCATGGCCAATACAGAGGTCAAGGTTGGCAGAGTTACCAGCCAAGTGAAAGGGGTTCAAGTGACCTTTGATCCAGAGAAGTTGGGTGAGATTCTTGACATCCCAACTGAGGGATATGGTGACTACACTAGGTAAAGATGACCAAGTTTGGATTCCTTTCCTCTTGCCCTTGAAATCACTAGGAGATTCTGTGATGTATATGAAGAAGTGAATGAGGTTAAGTTTGTGCACAAGAGTGAAATAAAGCCATAAAAAAGTCCTATTTGAGTTTGTCAACAAGGGCTTACTGCCCAAGCAGGAAAGAAGGCACATTGGTAACTATATGGACTTAGTTCTGATGGAGTGTCTTGAAAGTGGAAGGCAAATCAACTGGCCTGCATTCATCATCAAGCTACTGGACAGGGTTATCAATGGCTCCAAGGCCCATGCCACCCCTTATGAATTTATTCTGACTACTGTTCTGGATCGATGCAAGGTGTCTCTGAAGAAGTGAGAAATAGCCACAAGCAAGGACCATTTTGGCATTAATACTTTGATTTCTTGTGACTATCTAGTCAATGCCATTCCCAATGAACTTGGTTCATCCAAGAAGACACCTCTCAATAGTAAAGTCAGGGTTCTAGTTCAGGAAAGTGGGGCCAAGGATGCTGAGATAGCTAGGCTGAAGGCTCACTTTGTAGAGGTTGAATCTGATAGGTATGCTCTCAGAACTGAGCTCACCAAGGAAGAGGAGAAGAATAATGGCATTCTTCAAAATATGTTGAACCTTCTCCAAGCCCAAAACCAACCCTCTAACTCTCCCAAGCCTTAGGACTTCTAGCCTTCATCTCCTGAACCTTTCGAGTACCACCAGTGACCCAGATTAGGGATTTCTCTTTTTGTTTGCTCATATTTTGAATATTTTTGCTTTCTTTTTGTGGATTGTGGCAGCAACATATCTTCTATTAATGAAATCTATTGTTTTTGCTCTTGTTGAATGATAATATTTCCTTGATAGTTTGAATGTGTTTGCTTGATTACTGATGATTAATCTATGATTGCACTTGCAGTTGCCCCGGTGGCCATGAGTAATTGTTAAAATTCTGGGAGTCACACTTTGTCTATGCATCTTTTCGATAATGCCAAAAGGGGGAAGAGCTATTGTGCTTTATATATTCTAAATAAGTGGTGTTTATAACCTAATGAACCTGGTCCTTGATGATAAGTAAATTTTTCTAACTTTGTATTGATGAATAAGCTGAGTTCTGACAGGGCCTAAGTGAGTGAAAAGCATAGAGTTTGTCATCATCAAAAAAGAGAAATTTATTGGCCCAAGTAAAGGTTATGTTTTGAGGACTGACAAAGGAACTCAGACATGGACAAGGTCCATCTTGTAAAGCACAGTTATGATCAACTCAAACAAGTGAGATGCGTGTGAAGGGGACAAACCTATCTTATTAGAAGTGATATCTCCTAATCATGATCGAAAATGTTGCATATTAGATAAGGAGAAAGATTCCTTACACAAAGAGAACACGATTTAGGAAAAGAATAGAGATAGAGTATGAGATCAACTAGAACTCTTCCACCATGGAAGAGTAGCATCAGTATCCTAGTCAATCTCTAATTGCTAACTCCTTAAATATTAGTGTTGTTATCTTTTATAGGTAATGCACATAAGCAGAAGTTAAACGTGAATTGAGAGCAAAATAGCAAGTAATTTATGTGTGATTCAAGCATGCAAACTTGAAGCTACTTGAACCATATAGAAGAACCAGTTCCAAGTGTCTATCTTTTATTCTAGTTCAATTGTAGTCGGTGATTTTACATTGTACCTTTCAGATTGTATTAGGTATCTAGAGTTTTCAAGTTAGAGTTAACTTGAAGTTGTCGCAACAGTTGAGGATGTGTATCACAACGGGATTAGAGTTAATCCTAGATTTACAAAAGAGTTTTTTGTAAATGCGTTTTTTGGCTCAGTGATTTTAGTGGAGAGTTTGGAAAAATCCTACTGGAAGGTAGGTCGGGGTTTTTTCACCTTTTGAGCCAGGTGTTTTCCTCGTAAAATCTCTGTGTTCTTTATTTTCTGTATTTATTATTCCGCAACAGTAGTAGTTGGAACACATAGAAGAACCAGTTCCTTCTATAATCAAATTAAGCAATAATTAGATAGCATACAAATCACCCTGCCTCTTGTGTGGTAGTGAAGTATAAAACATCAGTTACTTATCGACATAGACCCAAATGAGTATAAAATCTGAGTTAATTAATGGGATTTTTACATAAATAGCTGATTGTATTCATTGTTTAATTTTCATAATCAGTATACATAGATTATACACGGTTATACACATATTTTATATAAATTATTTATATACTATATATTCACCGGCTATCTTTAATTAAAGTGGTTGGACGATTGGCTTTAGGTTAATTCTTCTTAATTAATTGGGTATGATAATTATAGAACATGAAGTGTGAAGTACCAGGAAGGTTATGTGTTACATCGTTCCTGTAAGAATAAGAGTGTCAAAGTATATTTATAGTTGGTCTAGGACTTGTACTTGCACGTATTAACTCGTTTCTCGACATGTTAGTAGTAGAGAGAACACTATTAGTCAGTTAGAAAACTAGAAAGGAACGAAAAGCTTCAAGATAGTTTGAACAACATTAATCTACAAGACAAAGGACCCACTATCATTTGCTGGGAAATATATCTGGAAATAATGGACCTCTTGTAGGTATGGCAACAAGAAAAAATTCAATTACAACACTATGAGGTACCAAGGGATCTGGATTATCAATGCATGCAATTGCTAAGGTTATACCTAGTGTGCAAAGCCAGGTCCAGTGCCCTATTTACCGTAACAAGATAGAAAGACTCAAACATGTACAAAGCTAGAATCAAGTCATGTGGCCTACGCTATATAGGGGGCATTGTGAGGGACAACTATGGCGACTTGATCATGGCCTCCTTAGTGCCCATACATAGTAAGAGCAACAACATCACAGAAGCTCTTGCTTCTGAGTTTGGAGTGAAATGGTGCAACCAACATGGCTACGCTAATTTTATTCTTGAACTCGACTCCCTAATTAGTGCAAATATGATGACCAACAGAATGACCAACAATATGAAGAACAAACAGATTATAGACAACATCATAAATGAGGCAAACATAGGAGTGTATCATTATTTTAGGGAAGGTACTTAGTGTTGGAAAAACTAATATTCCACTTATTCACGGTAAATATAACAATGACACAAGAGAATAACAACGACACCAAATATTTTTACGGGATATATTACAATATCCGAGTGGAGCAATATAATACCACTATAATATTACAACTTGGTAGTGTCAAGAGACTACTACAACTTCAAAAGAAATGACACTCTTTATTTTAAACTCCTCAACTACAATATTATTCTCATTCAATATTTATCTCATAGATTATAATATGTGGATTACTCTCTCTGACTCTCTCTGGCTTCTCTTATTTTTGGTGTACTTGAAATGAAAAAGAATGACTCTATTTATAAAAAAGGAGCCGTCCAACTGAGCCAATCAAATTCATTCGTTGCAATTTGCAGCAATCTGTAAATTGCCATCTTGTTATCGTCCATTTCAACTTGTTGCATTGCAACATGTTGCCAACTTTTGTTTTGCTTTTTCTTTTATTTATTTTTTATTTTAATAGGTCCCATAAATCTCTCCATTAATTTTAATTTTTTCTCTTTATTCCAAGACAAGATCTCAATCTCTCAAAATCTTCAAACTTGAGAGGCTTTGTGAAGATATCTGCAATTTGATCACGAGACTTCACATACTTGAGCTCGACTTCCTTCTTAACAATGCATTCTTTGATGAAGTGATACCTTGTGTCTATATGCTTGCTTCGATCATGATACACCGGATTCTTTGCGAATGCTTGTGCAGATTTGTTGTCAATACAAATCTCTATAGCTTCAATTTGTGGAAAATTGAGTTCCTTCAATAATCTTCTTAGCCAAATAGCATGACAGGTACATGATGTTGCTGCTACGTATTCGGCTTCACAAGTCGAGAGTGTAACAATGGATTGTTTCTTTGAACTCCAAGAAATAACAAAATCACCCAAGAAAAATACAAAATCAGTTGTATTTTTTCTATCATCAATATCTCCCGCATAATCACTATCACAAAATCTCATAAGGTTAAAGTCATTAGAAGAAGAATAAAATAACCCAAATTCAATCGTACCTTTCAGGTAACGAAGAATTCTTCTAGTGACTATCAAATGAGTGGAGGTAGGAGCTTCTATGAAAAAGCTTACTATTCCAACTGCAAAGAGTATATTTGGCCTTGTTCATGTCAAGTACCTCAAATTTCCCACAAGACTTTTGAAAAATATGGAATCCACTTTAAAACTCGGACAATGTTGTCCCACTCTCCATCAGCGTGTTCACGGGGTTGCAATCGAGCATGTTGAACTTCTTCAATATCTCTTTTGTAAAGTTTTCTTGAGAGATAAAAATTTCATCCTCCATCTGCTTCACTTCTAGGCCCAGGTAGTATGACATGAGCCCTACATCTGTCATCTCGAACTCATGGGACATATCCTTCTTAAAAGCTTCAAACAAACTTGGGTTATTACCCTTGAAAATACGATCATCAACATAAAGACAAACAAGAAAGATATCTCCATTAGTATGAAATTTAAGGTAAAGAGCATATTGTCAACTTATCTTGAATCTCAATGCACGAGTTAGAAGATAATCTTATTGTCAAGCTTTATCACACGATCAGGAGTGTTGAAGAAGGGTAACATTCCTAAATGCCCATATAGCCTCCAACTTATAGATGTGGTCGACAACACACCGATAAGAAGAACTCTACTAGACACGACTCCGAGATATCCTAGGACACTTTAAAACCTTAGGCTCTGATACCAAGTTTGTCACACCCCAAAATCCGAGGAGCGCGATCGACGCTCAACTGAGTAACCCCGACTGAGCAAGCCTGTTAGGTTTCATACTACACAATTTTGTCTTTGAATAAAGAGGAAATGCACACCATTAATCAAATTCTATAAATATGTCATTAACAATTCCATTTCATTTCCATTATCAACTTCGTTCACAATTTGGAAGATATTACAAGTTTTATACATCATTGCAAATCATCAATATTTTTACTTTAATTCAAATACCCAACACTACCCACAACCTATCTACGAAGCCTCTAAATACAACTGAAGAGTAATATGAAAATACAGGTAACAAGGCTCCGGCTATACCTCAAATACAATATAGATGATAAACAGATGAAACATGACCCCGAAACAAAGTGGGGCTCACCTAGTCAGCTGAAAGGATGATGTGGCACTAGCTGTGACCAACACTCCCTGCTATAGAAACACCTACATCCATTTAAAGACATAGCGCCCCCGGCAAAAGGGACGTTAGTGCCATCGAATAGCACTAGTATGTATAACTATACACCGTCTCATTAGAAAGAACAACCATACAAGGACAAAGAAATCATAAGGATTTAACAAAAGCTTTAAACAATCACTACATCATCAGATAAAAGGAATCAAAACTTTCATATAATTTCCATAGCTTTAGTTTGGGGCTTTTAATACTGTTCATCATCATTCACAATACCACCATTTTCTTGAGTGGAGTCCGATCACGGCACGATCGGCTAAGCCGTCTTTCAAGACGTTACCCTTATTTCAGTCTCACTTTCCAGTTTCAATTATCATTGCATTATCACCATGTGTGTATAACATGGCGTCCGATCACGGCCCGATTGGCTAAGCCGTCTTACGAGACGTTACCCTTTTCAATTAACCATCTCACTTCAATCTTTGGTTTCACATGTATTAGTTCATCGGCACTTGGATCCACAAATATCACATCATACCTGGCACTAGGCCATATTTCATAACTCTCATTCCACATCACTTTCACTTTCAACATCAAACTTGCAATTTAAGATAATGGGCTCATACAATAGCAATTCAAGTTATAAGCATAGAGGGGAATTCTCATGATTAAACATAATAATCACAATTTAGCTTGACTTGAAATCTAGGTAATTTAACATATTGTTCACATTCTTCACATATCCTCTATTACCAAGAATAGCACATTGAACACATTGAGACACACCTTTCACATATATTCTTGCAACACGAAATCCCTTGAAATAACAAATACTTCATAAATCAAATTTCAGACTTAAAACATATGCAGGGACACCATGGGAGCTTAATTTCTAAGAAGATGGGGTTTTAGCCATACATACCTGAAATTTGCCCCTTAATGATACTAAAAAGATCCAATACACTTAAGCAACTTCAATCTATAATACAACATTCAATAGGTCCAATATTAGTAATAAATTCCATAACTTATGCCATTTAGGCATATTATCAAACACCTTGTAGGTATAGATCTTTACACCTCATAACTATAGTATTAGTTCATCCAACTATCACCATTAACCAACAATTTATTGCACCATCATTCCTACCCAATTTATAACTTCCAACAACATATGTATGACCATCCATTCACACCCAACCAACAAATCCTATCAAATAATCACCGTTCAATCTCTACAATAATTATATATTTATATTGGAAACTTATGGCTTCCAATCACCACACCAAGAGTACAAATACTTAATTCATACTCATATTCTCATAATATAACCATATATATAAGTCTAAAGGTATTTACCTTTTGGAAGAAATCTTGCAAACCCTCCTTTGAGTTCTTGAAGGAATTTCTTGACTATCTATGTGTTTCATGAGTAGATTTCATCAATACTAGTGTAGGAATGATGAAATTTTACACCAAGTAGGGTTGGAGGTTTTGAGAGAGTGGAGGAAGACCCTAAGAGTCGTCCAAAAGAAATGGGAGAAAATGAATCCCGAAATTGTGTTTATAAGCCCAGCTTTCGGATGCTGCCTCGGATGCTTCGCATCCCCACTTCACTCCTCTCAGGACCTTGGATGCTGACCTGGATGCTTTCGCAGCACTTCACTGGCAGCTCCTCTTTTTGGATGCTGCCTCGGATGCTTCGCATCCGCACAGTCCTCTACCAGCCTTTGGTAATTTGGTCATAACTTCTTATAGGAAAGTCCAAATGATGAACAGTTTGAAGCGTTAGAAACTAGACTCAAAGGACATTCATTTGATAGGCTGTGCATCATCTAAAACATTATATATATTTAGATACACTCATCCGGGTCGTGTGCATACTCATTTGGAATTTTAGTCTATCATGCAATTTTTTCAACTTGGCTTACACTTATACGCTTATTAACATATCCAATTGATATCCATTATATCATGAATCCTCATTTGCACAGAAAATAAAATAATTAGCCTAATTTGGCACTACGAAATCTTAAATTACTTAGCAAAATTTTTCGGGATTTTACAACTAGCAGATGCCCTAGCCTGTTGCTGGGTAGCTAGTAACTATGCCAACAAATGTAGCGCACTCCTCAAGTACTGATCTGATGGAAGCGGAGGGGGAACTAGATGTATGGCCTCCCTAGGAATCTCCTCAGGTGGTGAAGGAGCCGGTAATCGCTGGGTAGGGGTCTCTCCATGTGACTCGGATTGGGGCCCATCTGCTGGGGGTACCCTGCTAGTCCCCTCACCTACTGTTGTTTCTCTCCTCTAGCTAGTCGTAGCCTTCCTAGTTACCGTCATCTATGCATGCAAACGTCAACACGTAAGCTTAACTCAAATTTCATATAACTCAGTGCTACAACAAGATTTATATTTGAAAGAAGGGTCACTAACTCTTAAATGCCTTGTAGTCCCCTGCTTATATAATGTGGTGCACCACACATCTATAAACAAGACCCTACTAGACATGGCTTGTAGACTCCCTATGATAGAACTGCTCTGATACCACTTTTGTCATGCACCTCACCTATCCTTACATACCACTTGTGACTAAGAGACTTTGAACATGTAATGTCATATTTTCCCAATGGGCCACATTGCAAGATAATGTGCAATGCAAAATATAAAACTGAATAGAGACTAACACTCACTAAACGTCAACATAAACCTGGGCCGGCAAGGCCGTCATAATTACTACAAATGACAAGCTAACAAAATATATGTACAAGGCCTATAAGCCCAATATACTGCACTAACTGACATGATATATCTACAAGCCTCTACTGATGGATATACTGTGATCGAAACAGGGCCCCGACCTACCATTAACCCAGCTACATATATACACAAGACGTACTCCAAACTGCTAGACCCGGCAACTCCGAAAGACGGGAGCTTACCTATAAGGCTGAATGCAAGAATACACCTACTTAGGAGGTCTACTCGTCTGTATGTCTGAACCTACACGCATGAAATGCAGCGCCCCCAGAAAGGGATATCAGTACGAAATAATGTACCGAGTATGTAAGGTAATATACTAAAGCTGAAACTTAACTAATAAAATAATAACTGAAAACAACTGGGAGTGAAAGAAAATCTAAAGATATGCTTATCTGCTGATACTGACTCAACTCTTTCGATGTAGTCAGTAAAATAGTTGCCCAGCCCTATAAGGCTTGGTATCCATATATATCTACTCTGCCGTAGTAGGCTCGCTCATAAGCGCTCGGCCATACTAGGCTCTGTATCTCGACCAAATAGGCTCGCTCGTAGGCGCTCGGCCACAGTAGGCTCGGTATATAACTTACCATCTGATCTGAGGTTTCCCATAGAGGCCTGCCCATCGATTATAGCTTGATGGTAATGAAAATACTTTTAATACTGTACATATGTAAATTCTCTACTCTCTT
Source organism: Nicotiana sylvestris (assembly GCF_000393655.2). NCBI lineage: Eukaryota > Viridiplantae > Streptophyta > Magnoliopsida > Solanales > Solanaceae > Nicotiana > Nicotiana sylvestris. The sequence continues at coordinate 9,983,416 of NC_091065.1, read as the reverse complement.
GACTGGAAGAAGAAAATACTCAATTGAATATGAAGTCCCAATAAGGAGAATATTGTAACTTACAAAATTAGGAAAATATATGTAAATTTGGGGACATGAATTTTTCTTTATGTCTAGTTATCAAACTTGTGTAATTACGGAATCATGCAAAATGAACGAAGAGCTTAGACTGAACATACCTGAAGTAGGAACAACTCCGTATAGTTATCCCGTTTGAAACCTTCGTGGATTGAATTTAGAATCAAAAAATCGGATTTAAGTATCTGCGCTTTGGATTTAAACGAATGGATTTTGTTCTTGTCTCTTCAACGTTTTTCTTAAAGACCAAGTGACTTTGAAACCTTTCCAAAAATCAGACTTTTTACATCAAGGTGATTTCTAATATTTTGTTCAAAATAATGGAATCCAACACTCTTATGTCTTTAGTTAAGACTTGCTTTTCACAGTCTTTTGTCTTTTGGATAAGATTTTACATGGTACCTTGCATAGTACTAGTTCATAATTATCGGGTATTGTCGCTTGATCCGTATTTTATTTCAAATTGTCCACTTTCAACGAAACTCGTTTTTTTAATCCGTGTACTCATTTATCCTTCATGACACTTATTTATCGCTTGTTATAAATAGCGTAAATATACTAACGTCAAAATTATCTCACCCCCCGAGTCTACGTCAATTAACTGAAGACGAAATTTTAACGTAGGAAAAATGTGAGATGTAACAACCATCTATATTTAGCTTATATCAACCAAAATGAGGTTTAATCCAACTGATTGTTAGGTTGATTTTCCTATCCCAATTGGATTCTCTATCTGTTAATAGAATATATTCAATAGATTGGTTAATGATCTTATTAAGGGATAGTGGAATGGTAGTATTGTTTATATTGTTATTGTTCCTTGTAATCCAGATGTTCCAAATTACAAAAGGGAATAAAGTATTCCAAGTCACAATTTGGCTTGGAATTTTAGGATTTTCTTATGTAAGAGATTGGAGCCAATTTTGACATTTTGATTTGAATTTACTAGTATTAATGCCTAATTTCTGCCATACAGTATGGACATGAGGGCAGGTGAAGAAGATGTGCATAAGAGATTCTGGTTCTTTACGACAAATTGTGCACTGATCATCTATGTTCAAGCTTATTTGGGACAGATAATTTCTACATGGTAGTCTATTGAGGTTACAAAGCAATAAGAAATATTTGATTTTGTTAGGGCAATGCAAGTTCTATACCTAGTTTGAGTTTATTTGAGGAGGATTTTTACCTTCAACTAGTTCATAACAAGAATTAATAGTGATGATCCCATTCACATTGCTATCCCAGAATATGGAATCCTTATTATTATCACTGGGGATGAAGGTTGAGAGAATATTGCCAGCTATCTCATCTGGGATAACAAAGGTAATTCTTTCCAAGTTTCACCTATTTTCGGATCTAACATCACATATTCTAAGAGAGTCTTCCTCTTTGGTTAGGGGACCAATGACATAGCTTCTTAGGGTATTTGAGTTTGGGATCCATCTATTTTTCCACAGATTAAGAGAGGAGAAATCGTGGATGGACCATGTCATACCTTTTTGGCATATTTTCCATCCCTTAATGGTATTATTCCAAATGAATGAGCCGTTTTAACTTGGCTTATGAGTGTACTTTCTAAGGAGGGTAATTGCCCATAAATTGGTGGTGGTGTTAGCTAATCTCTAGGCTAGACTGGCTAATAAGATTAAGTTCTTAGAACGAGCTTTTCTTAACCTTAATCCCCCTTCTTCTTTGGTTCTAGTAACCAAATCCAATTTACAAGGTGAAGCTTCCTTTTATGATCACTTGTACCCCAAAGAAAAATTCTTTGAATTTGCTCAATTTTCTTAAGAGTTTTAGGAGGGAGAAACGTGTATTGCATGTAATATGCTAGTAGACTGGAGAGAGTTGATGTTATTAAAGTACTTCTACCAGCTAGTAATTTATCACATTTTCACCCAGAAAGTTTACTTGTCATAGTGTCAATGATGAATTGGTAATCTCTGTGATTGGGGTTATTATATATAATAGGGAAACCCAGGAATTTACCAAAAGTATTGTATACTTTTATCCCAAGGGAATGAGAGATATTTGAGCTAGTTATTTTGCTATAATCTTTTGAGAAAACTATTCTGGATTTAGCCTAGTTTATAGTTTCCTCTGATAGGTCACAGAAGTTCTTAAAGGCAGACTGAATGGATGATGTGGTTATATTGTTGGCTTATCCAATTAAAACCAAGTCATCTACGAAGAAAAGATGGGATAGATAGGGCTATCTTTGCCCATCATAGCAAGATCCTATGTCCTAATGTCCACTAGATGGTTTACGTAATTTGATAACATTTTCATGAACAATATAAAATATATAGGGGGACATTGAGTTACCCTACCTTCCCCTACATGGGTGGAATAACTTGATTTTTCTTCCATTGACTAGAACAGATGAGGATGTTGTAGATATACATGACATAATTAGTTTGGACATTTTTGGGGGGATTTTGAAGTATAAAAGGGTCTTGTATATGAAAGACCATTCTAACTTATCGAATGCCTTTTCAAGGTCAATTTTGACCAACATTTTGCCATTATTTCCTTTTGTTTTTTTGAATTGAGGAATAAGTTCTTGAATAATAATGGCATTGTTACTAGCCCTTCTATTTTTAACGAAGTTAGATTGAGTAGGGTTTATGAGGGTAGTAAGCATTGGCTTTAGCCTGTTTGCAATGATTTTTGTGATAATCTTGTAAATATTATTGCATAGATTAATTGACCAAATATTATTGAGGTTGTTTGCATTGAAAATTTTTGGAATTAGGCGGAGATAGGTAGTATTGATCTCTGGAGAGATGACATGTTCACTAAAATTTTGGGACAGAAAGCCCTACAGAGATTCCTAAAAAATTTCAGTATTTTTGATTAAAAAGGGTGTAATGCATCAGGCCCCGGAGATTTAAAAGGCTTGAAGGAAAAAATAGTTGTATTAATTTCACTATCAAGAAAGGCATTATCTAATAGTGTAAGGTCAACATTATGGAAACTTGTTGAACTATGTAACATGTGGGTCCAATTTGTATATGTATGACTAGTAGTAAATAGAGAGGTAAAGTGTTCAAGGGTATGATTAAGAATATCTTGGTGATTATCTAGCCATGAGCCTTCACTGTTCCTAAAGAAGCTAATGTGGTTTTGTCTCTTCCTATTAGAGGTACTAATTTGGAAAAATCTAGTGTTAGCATCTCTCTCATTTAGCCAATTAATTCTGGACTTTAATTCTCAATAGTCTTCTTCAAGTTTAAGTATGTTATTGTAGTGTTTGAGAAGGTCCTATTCCAACTCTTGAAGAAAGAAACTATGGTTATAATGAGGGGATTTTTGGATACTGTTTAATCTAGCTAGGAGTATTTTTTTATCCCTAATTATATTGCCAAAGTGTTCTTTACCCCAAATTTTAATATAGTCAGTAAAGGTTTTGATAGTGTCCATTAAGTCTTAATTCCTCCATTGATTAGCAACAATGTTACCAACATTTGGATGACTGCACCAAATATTCTCAAGACGAAAAACATTTGCGCAGTGATGATTGATATTATTTAATCTTACTAGAATTGACTTATGGTCCGAGTGGATTTTTGGGAGATGAGTGATAGTAACATTTGGAAATAATCTTAACCAATCATCATTTTCTAAAACAAGATCTTATCTTTCTATAATTAACCCTTTCATTTTCCTATGGTTAGACCACGTGAATTTGCTACCCTTGAAACCAAGGTTGATGAGATTACAACAGTCCATATTTTCCCACAATTTTGAAGCTCTAGATGTTTTCAATGGTTTTCCACCTATTTTTTTATTGCTACTAATAATGTCATTTAAGTCCCCCCAACATCAAAGGTCCTTTATAATTTTGTGAAAGAGTTTTAAGGTTATCCTACATAATGTCTCTAAGATGGACTTTTGTACTAGCATATTGTCATGACCCAATTCCCGAACCTGGTCGTGATGGCGCCTCTCATGAAGACAAGCCCAGCCATTCAATCCAATTCATCCTTTTAAGACAATTAATTAATACAATTATAGTATAAACATAGTTTAATAATATCCAATGGCGGAAAGTATAGATAAAATACGGAAATCCAACCCAACTCAGCCCTAACCGGGGTGTCACAAGTCATGAGCTACTACAGAGTTTACTAAAATTCTACAAAGTATGGAATTAGGAACAAAGTCTGAAGATATCATAAATAACAGAAGATAAGGGAGAAAACGGGTCTGCGAACGCCATGCAGCTACCTCGATAACTCCGATGAAAACTGAACAACAAAAAACTCGCTCTATGCCTCAGGAATACCTGTACCTGCACACATCAGGGAGTAATGTGAGTACTCCGACCCAGTGAGTAATAAATATAAATAATGACTGAAGGTAAGAAAACACGTTAAGACACACAACATTCTATACAGAAGCAGTGAAATCATTTAAAATAACAATTCAATGAAACATCACGTGAAATTTTTTTTAAACCAGAAAAACAAGTAATTTGGCAGTAAAATGACAAGTAGAAATCTGCCCCTCGGGCTCAATATCAAAACAACAAGCAGAAATCTGCCCCTCGGGCTCAGTATCAAAATACTAACTAGAAATCTGCCCCTTGAGCTCAGTATCAAAATAATAAGCAGAAATCTTCCCCTCGGGCTCAGTATCAAAATAATAATTAGAAATCTACCCCTCGGGCTCAGTATCAAAATAATAAGTAGAAATCTTCCCCTCGGTCTCAGTATCTCAGAACAGCATCAGCCCCTCAGGCTCAGAACAGTATAAAGCAACCAGTCAATGAAATAAGAGCACATAATTATTATGGCAGATAATGCAGATAAAGAATAAATGCATGAGTGCAATGCAATGCATATGACGGTACCCTCTGGTACCCACTATGGCGTACAGCCCGAACCATCCATATTTATCGTCGATGGCGCTCACTGGGGGTGTGTACAGACTCCGGAGGGGCTCCTACAGCCCAAGCGCAATATCAAGCCATCTCGTGGCATCAAATCTAGGCCCTCGGCCTCATATCAATCTCAGTATAATCACCCAGGCTCTCAGCCTCAATATCAATGTAATCAACCAGGCTCTCGGCCTCAATATCAATGTAATCAACCAGGCTCTCGACCTCAATATCAATATAACACTGCTGCGGCGCGCAACTCGATCCATACTCAGTCCAGAAATCATCATAAGCCCCTTGGGCATTTGTAAAACAGTAGTTCTCAACCCGAAATATCATTTAGAAATATCATTTAAGTTTTCAAATCTTAGAAAGATGGCTGAGTTTGCAAAACAGTATTTAAAACCTTGGACAGAGGTCAAATAATATGCAAAATATGCGAAAGCAGTGATATCAATCCCTGAAGGATTCAAATAATTGGCAAGAAGCCTACAATTGGAAACATGACTGAAGATATAAATTCTTTAACAAAACAAGTGAGGAAAACCAGTCAAAAATCTCCTAGGTGTTCTACAGGTCGGCACAAGGCCCCAAGCATGGCAACAAGCCCAATTCACAATAATAAAGTATACGTCTCAACCAAAAATGTAGTAAAATATCTCTCGGGAAGGACCAAGTCTCAATCCCCAACAGTGCTCTACCCCACGCCCGTTATCCGGTGTGCAAGTCACCTCAATATAGCGTTACGATGTGAAATTCCGGGGTTTCAAACCCTCAGGACATCATTTACATCTATTACTCACCTCTAGCCGGCCAAATACTACTCCGCGATGCCCTTTCCTTTCGTATCAACCTCCTCGCGTGTCGAATCTGGCCAAAACCACAACGAATACATCACAATAGGCTAAGGGAATATAACCTAACCGAAAAAACTCGAAAAATATAAAAAATCGCGAAATTTGCAAAACCCGAGCCCCTGGCCCACATCTTGAAATCTAGAAATTTTTACATAAAAATGTTCCTTATCTCGCCACGAGTCTATGCATACCAAATTCACAAGAATCGGAGTCCATTTGGCCCCTCAAATTCCAAATTTAGAATTTCAATCTCAAGCCCCAATTTCTTATAATTTGGCTATGTTTTCATGGATTTCTAGGATGATTCTTCAATAAAATCATGTATTTAGCTCATAAAACTTACCTCCAATCGATCTTAGTTGAAACTCCCTTCAATCCTCGTCCAAAAGTTCTCAAAATGACCAAAAATGGTGTAGAAATGGGGTGTTTTTCGCGAATGAAATGTAAAAATTCTGCCTAGAATTTTTCGGATTTATTGTTCACCCGTATACTGTTCACCCGTATTACTGTTCACGGATACTGTTACGGATACTGTTCACGGATACTGTTACAGGGCACTATTCACGGCACTATTCACGGATACTGTTACTGGGCACTGTTCACGACACTATTCACGGATACTGTTACGGGGCACTATTCATGGGTACTGTTCATGGGCACTGTGCATAACTACTGTTCACAGTGCTGTAAAAAATGCAGCAGCTTTATTTTTTTCGTGCCTAAATAGATCCGTTAACCTTCCGAAATACACCCGAAGCCCCCGAGACCTCAACTAAAATCACCAACCTGTCTTAAAACATTATCCAAACTAGCTCCAATCGTCAAAACACCTCAACTAACGCCAAACTCATCAAATTATAGCGGATTCAAGCCTAAGTCTTTTAAAACTTCTAAAACACACATTCAATCAAAAACCCGATCAAACGATGTCCGAATGACCTAAAATTTTGCACACATATCCCAAATGACACAATGAAGCTACAACAACTCTCGAAATTTTATTCGGACACCCAGATCAAAATCTCACCTATCAACCGGAATTCGCCAAAATACTAACTTCGCCAATTCAAGCCAAATTCAACACCGGACTTCCAAAATTACTTTCGGTCCTGCTCCTAAGTCACAAATCACCTCCCGAAACTAACCTAACCGTCGAAATTCACATCCGATCCCTCTAACTCATAAGTCAACGTCTGGTTGACTTTTCCAACTTAAACCTTCTTAAAAGAGACTAAATGTCTCATTACTTATCAAAATCGCTCCAAATAAATTCTAATGCACCCAATACTGATAATGAAATACGAGGAAGCAGAAAATGGGACGAACGAGACAGTAACTCATGAGACGATGGGTCGGGTCGTCACACATATATAGCTGAAAAAACCATTTAAAATTAAAAGGATGTACCACTAAAAGAGCATGGATTTCCTGACCATTTTTTGTGAAGTGTTCCACTGTAACCACATTGTGATTATAAAGGATGATCATGTCTCCTGATTGGCCATCTGCAGGAACCTCTATGAGCTTAGAGAAGTTGAATTCATTTAGAAGGGGGGCATGCAACAACATCCTAGTCTCAAGAAAGGCTACCATGAGGGTTTATGAGTGTCAATTAATTCCCTAAAATTACGACGAAAGTCATCATTATTGGCACCTCCAACGTTCAAAAATATTATAGTAGTGGCTCTATTCATTTGAGATGCTTGTTGTTAGTTGACAGTGCACTCCCTCTCCACTGAGTTTTGCCTCCTCCTTCTTGATGGGACAAGGATTATTGCCTGCTTTCCTACTGTGGGATCTCGTGGTGGTCGAACATGAATTGAGCACTTGTACAAGGTGCTGGGGCAGCTGAATATGTGTTTCTTGCTCCATAATTCAGGGAAGAGTAGTATTTTTACCTCGTTTAGGTTTGAAACTTCCACACTCGGTTGAGTACGTTGTGGAATGGGTTCTTCTTCTTCCTCTACTAGATGTTGTGGTGGATCTTGTCCTAGCAAATTGGCTTGGATGTTGTGTTCCAGATTTACTGGGGCCATTTTTGGTAGATTGCTCGATTCCCAGACTACATGATGACTCCAAGGCATGAAGATCGGGTTGATTGTCATGGTTTCCTCCGATGGGAAGAATGGTAGATTCATTGGAAGATTGATGAATTGGTTGGGGGTTTATGGTAGATTCCACTGTTCATACATGGACTAGATTAGTGTGTGATTCATGTGTGGAGCGAGAGAGTGTAGGATATTGTTGATCCATGCTTGATTGATATAGTTGTTCATTGGTATATGCACTCCTTTCGATATTAGTTGGGCTATGTAGCGGGTATTTTGGATTATTATTACCATCTCTTGGCCATTGATTTAGATGTTTAAGGTTATTGCATGGCCTAGAATGCGTGCTTCCATCCAAGAGGCCGGTTGGTAATTTTGAGGTTGAAGGGAGGATGTGAAGAATAGTGATTGATTTTGTAACTGTGGTGGCATAGGTTGAAGGTTGGCCATCGGAGGAATTTTGTGGTTGTTTGGGATGTGAACTAGTCGAAACCTTCTCCTGGTTGTGAGTGGAAGTCTCGGCATTCTCTTCTTGTGGGTTATTTATTTGGTTAGTGTTGGTAATAGGATTGATAGCTTTCCTAGGGTTCTTTATTTCTATGGATTTCTTTGTCTGCATGGGATATAATTCACTTGGCATGTGGGAATATATAATATTTTTGGTGGATTTTGTTGTTGCCAGGTGCTCTGAATAATCCGCCATTTGGCTATCCTGCTTTGCGTGCATGTCCATGTGTAATGTTGACGAGGTAGGGTTAATGGCTTGGGTAGTGGTAATTCCCATTCTAGGATTAGTTATTTCCTTTAGTTTAGAGATAGCCAAGAAATTACCTATTTTGTTTTTAGTGGAAGGTTCATCTAATGACTGGGGTGTTGGTTCCAAGATTTCATTTGTCTTGGACACATGTAAGAGTTTGTCTTTTCTGCTTTGCATGCATTGGGAGTTAGGGATTATATTCAGATTTCTTGCTAAACCATTTTCGAAAATCATGGACTTTTCATCCTTTACATTGGAGGATCTCAAAAACATTATTGGATTTTTGGCCAACATTTGAGGAGAGGATATTAGTATTAGAGTTTTTGTTCGTGGATTGTCTAACTTTTGAGTCAGTAGTAAGTGCATTGGAGATATTGTTTCCCATATGTTTGAATTTAGGAAAATTAAACTTTTGAGAATTGAAAGACATACTTGTGTCAGTGTCATTGAGTTTTGGACATGTACCTGGATTGGTTACCTTAGCATTGGGATAGGCTTAACTCCAGTAGTCTTCTTTTTCTTGTTAAAGGTAACAGTCACTCAATCACTTTGAGTGTCTTGTTTTGGGATATCTGTTGGACTTCCTTGTTGCTTACTGGGATTGGGAAGTGATAAAAAGATTGAACATTTTGATTGGTTGTGGCCTAAATTACCACAACTGGTGCATAATAAATTTTCACCCTCATAATGTATATGTTGTTTATATCTTCCAATATAAACAAAAGGCTTGACTGGCTTTTCCATTGATACTTAAACAAATAGTCTAGAATTTCTACCTCTTAGATTTGAGGAAGTGCAAGCATCAATCCTATGTAATCTGCCAATTGTATTTCTAATTTTTTTATAAAATGGTAATCATAAAATTCAGTAGGGAGTTGATTAAGACGAACCCAAACTGCTGACTTCAGTTGTTTTTCCTCACCGGCTACAAATTGTGGCTCCCATTTTTGTACTAATAGGTGGTAACCATTAAAAAACCAAGGTCCATTACTGAGTGCTCTTGACATAATTTTTTCCTTGTTGAACTTTACTATGAAGTAATCAGCCCCTAGATCCATAAGGGTGAAGTTTTCAGTTGGCTTCCACAACTGATATAGTTTTCTCTTTAGGTATAGGTATAGGATACGTTTTCCTATTAGTTTAATAATAAGAGAATACCTCCATGGTTGATAAATCCTATGGAGGTCGTTTACTGTGAGTGAAACTTGTAGGTTATCATTAAGAACATGGATTGCTTGGGAGCAAATATTTTTGGCTAGGCAAATCTTGAATTAGGCAGTCTAGTTGCATAGTGGTGTCTTGAGTAGTAATTGGGTCTAGAGGCGGTTGGGAAACATAAATATTGATAGAGTCCAAAAGGAGAATCTCTTTATATGATGAGTTGGGGTGGTAGGGTATTTTGTCTAATGTAGTCGTAGAAGATTATTTCCTTCACCAGCATATGAGATTCCTTACATGGTGTTGACGTAGGTGGATTAATACCTTCATTTGCATGAAGGATATTCAGAGGTTTAGGAGGGATTTGAGAGGATTGATGAGGGGAGGGTGGGAAATTTCCCATTGTTGCTATGGGAATGTTGAAGAAGAGAGTAGTGAGAAGGTCTACCTTCTCTCTCAGCGATCTCACTTAATGAATCCTCAAAATTCACTATTATCACTTCTAGCCATTCAGAAAATACTAATGACAATCGGTACCCATAAATTACAATATACATTTTATAGCTCAAAACTAATTCAAGTGGCTACCCACTGAAATTGACAAACCCAACTATCACAGAAACACAATGGGAGATGGCTTCTAAGCTTTTAATTTATTCAAAGGGAATCATTCATTATTTTATTCTTTTTTTTGCTTCTATGCTATTTAGATATTAATATTTTACACATACTTATGAAGAATTTAAAATTAGAACTTTTGTCATAAATGTTACTTTTTGTCTTTTCCTATATGAGGTCAATATGTGCCCATACTGTAAGTGAGATAAATAATTAAAATTTTAGTATTATTTTTGGAGTGTTTTGCTTTTTAAAATTTTAATTATTTATCTCATGCATAGTCTTCACTATAAAAAATATATACAAAATAAACTGTCACTATATAAAAATATAATTAATAGACTATCACAATACAATTTATATACAATAGACTGTCACTATACAAAATATACTATCACCATGTAAAAATATACAAAATAGACTATCACTGTACAATTTATATACAATAGACTATTACTATACAAAATATATACAAAATATAATATCATTATACAAAACATATACTAAATAGACTATCACTATACAAAATATATACAAAATAGACCGTCACTATACAAAAAGTATATTAAGGTCTCATTTGTTTGCACTTAATGGAGGTCTGAATCTTAATCATTTAGCTCTCAAACTTCCGTCACTATACAAAAAGTATATTAAGGCCTCATTTTTTTGCACTTAATGGAGGTTTGAATCTTAATCATTCAGCTCTCAAACATTAAGTGTGTTTGTTTTTATAGTCTGAATCTTAATTATTCAGATCTTAATCATTTAGTGTGTTTGGTTTTTTTACTTCACAACCACTTAATGTGTCTGAATAGGTCTGTATGATTAAGATCTATAACAGAGACATAATTTCATTAAGATATTATAACATATTCATTATTAAATGTCGCCACCACCTATCATTATCAACTACCACCATGCCGCTGTTGCCGCCACCACCACTACCACCTCCACCACTATCATGCCACCATCATCCTCAATCATAGCTGCCACCATTATCGACCATCACCATCCACTATCCCCATCACTCCAACCACCATCATTCTCACACACAATCAACACTCATCCACCTCAACTACCACAACTGACTATCCCATCACCATCAACAACCACAGCCGATACTGCCTACCATTATAACCTACCACCACCCACTTTGTTTAAACATTGTCCGGACGATTTTTCTTCTTCTCGTTCGCGGGAAAACCTTCCCGTTCGCGAAGAGCAATTCTTCGCATTGACCAGTCAACCCAAACTTCCTTCTTCGCATTCACGGGACCTCCCTTGCATTCGCGAATAATAAAGTTCGCACCAGAAACCAACAATCTTTCCCGACACGGAAATGGGCGTAACTCCCTCATACGACATCGGAATTCGGTGATTCTTGTTGCTATGACTTAGTAATTATGATACGGATCTAATCATTCAATCCAATCACAAATCAAAGGTCGTTTTATCAATATTACCATTTATGTCCAAAGAAACATCGTTGAAACATCAAATAAGAGCGCGATACAACCCAAACACATCCGAAACGCACCCTAGGCCCCTCAAGACCTCAAATCATATCAAATAACATCAAAATTACCAATTGTGCACCGATTCAAGCCTAATGAACTATTGAACTTCTAACTTCCATATCCGATATCGAAACCTCTCAAATCACGTCTGATTGACTTTAAATCTTGCACACAAATCGCATTTGATATAACGAACCTACTCTAACTTCCAAAATTAGAATCTAATACCAATATCAAAAAGTCCACTCCCGTTCAAACTTCCAAAAACCTCCAACTTTCGCCAAATGACCCCAAAATCACCATACAGAGCTATTCCTAGGCTCGAAATTTCAAATGGATATCGATAATATTAAAATACACTTCAATCCAAATTTACGAAATTCTTCCAAAATGCCAGTTTTCCACAATAGGAGCTGAAATGCTCCTAGGTCATCCAATACTCGATCTGGACATACTCCAAAGTGCAAAATCATCATGCGAAACTGTGGGGAACCTTCAAATATCGATTCCGAGGTCGTTTAAACAAAAGCCAAACCTTAGTCAATTCCTCCAACTTCAGCTTCTGAAATTAGAATTTTCTTTCCAAATTAACTCTGAACTTCTCGAAATTTCATTCCGATTACATGTACAAGTTATTATACCTGAAGTGAAGTTACTCAAGGCCTCAAACCGCCAAACGTCGTGCTAATGCCCAAAACGACCGATCGCTTTTGTTACATTCTCTCCCACTTAAATATATGTTCATCCTCGAACGTGCTAAGAACTACTTCAGAGTTGTCCAAAATCATTTTTTAACACCTCGTGCACCTACCCATGGCACCACAACCTAGTTGAGCATATTAGCTCGAGCTAGACCAAAGATCTTTCCTGCTACCTTAGGTAGCAAGCTTTAGAGCTAAATTCCAACATCCTGAGTTTCTCCAAGATACCAGATAGAACACACGAACATCATATTAATTACTAGACACTGAACCCAATATGACCATGCTTCTCATAACTCATTTGCCCACATAACTCATTTGCCCAAGGCAATCTCCCCCAAGCACAACGACTGAACTTTCTACTGACCCGAAGCCCTTAGTAAACCTCATAACTTATGTATGCCTTGTTCCAACTCTCGCAATACTGCCACGGTAGAAAAGATTTGTAGAAACTCATAACCATCTGCCAAATCACAAATAATGGATTCTTTCCTGCTAACAAAAAACATTACTTCATTGTGAACTAGACAATGATATTTGCTCTTTAATATACCTTATCTAAATCCGATCGCACTGATCACAGGTCCAATAATCTCGCCTCACCGAGTATAAGTTGCTCAGGCTATAAGCTACCTCATACACTACCAAAAGTCTTATATGATGCCACAATGTGCCAACAAGCTACAAACTCGAATGTGATACATAAGGAAAAATGAACTCTGGAAATAACTACTCAACCCACATAACTAATTAGCCCTGGATTGTGCAATACCTCCGGAGATTGTACCCTTTGTATTGTATGATTTTGTTTTTGTTATATATAAAAATTAGCCCTGGGCGCTTGCCTAGAGGATTACCAAAAAAAGAATTATTAGAAAAAAAAATAAAAAAAATTAAACAACCGAAAAGATGTTATGAACCTTCCTCAAAAAATGAGAAACAAAACTCACAAGAATAGATATAGGGCTACTGCCCTAATGCGCATCCAAGTGCACGGTTAGGCCTTCAGGTGCGTGGGAGCGCACCCAGGGGTCATTTTTAAAGCCCTACTTCATCCCCCATACCCCAAAACACTAAAACTTGCTCTAGAAAGGGAAGAGCTCAAGAACCTAACTATTTAAAGGTCCCTCCACCATCCAAGGTAAGATCTATTGGTGATTCTGAGTTAATTTCAATTCCCCAATACCTTATTAATATGGGTAAACCCTCCAAATCATTAGATATTCGATTGAGACATCATTGTTGAAAAACAAACCCTAGAACTTGAATTCAAGAAGATTGAGCGTCAAAAGATAATATCTTCACCCTCTAAATGATTATAGCATTGGATTAATGATCATAGACTCTAAGTTCATGAGATATGAGTTGATGAGTTTGATTTAAAAGCATGAAAGATTATTTGTTTGGGTTATTGATTGTTGATTATTGGTTAAGAATATTGTTTATCTTATGAGTGAAGAAGAATGATATTGATTATAAGAAATTTGAGATTTTAGAATTTATCTAGGAGCAAGAGAATGGCTTGTTGGATGTACAAACACCATTAATGAGGGATATGAGGCTTTACGCCCATAAGGTGTTTGATAACATGCTTATGTGACCAAAACATGAGTATTATTGCTAATATGGAATCCCTTCGACTTGTATTGATAGATATTAAAGTTGAAAGGGTTGGCAGATGTTATATTACGCTCGAGAGCATGAAGTTAAGGTATATGAGGCTAAATCTCTATATTTGGAAATGTTAATGATTCTCCTTACACTACCGTTTCTTTTACGATGTTACTAATTGCCTCAAAAATATAGTTAAGCCTTGTTCCTTGAATAGTTGCAGAACTTCTATTATCTAGCTTCATAAATCATTCATGACTTTCATTCGGAACATTGTAAGCTCAGTGAGTAATCAATATATACTTCGGTTAGATGCCCATGAGTCTCAGTTTAGATTTCTCAGCATGTCATAAACAATTAGAGTTTCAGTTTTCATAATTAGTTCAAGAATACATGTCTCAGTCTAGTCCTATTCAGTATTCCAATATCATGTAACTCAATATAATTCAGTATTTCAGCATCACATATTGCAGTATGATTCTAAGTTCTCGAATTTAGATCCCTGAATGTTGAACACATGTATTTGGGCCTGAGGTTGTAGTTTATATGTTTTATGCATATTTTGGCCTGAGGCCGTAGTTTATGCTTTATGCATGTTTGGACCTGAGGTCGTAGTTGATACTTTATGCATTTTTGGTCCTGAGGCTGTAGTTATGTCTACGTAAACTTGGGCCTGAGGCCGTAGCTTGTGCATATATATATTGGGCCCGAGGCCGTAGTTAAACAGGTTGTTTATCATTCAGAAAAGGGAGTATTCATATCCTTACTTTCATTGTTCTGTTCAGTTATCAGTTTTCAGTTATCATTTCAGTTATTAGTTATCATTACATTTATCAATTATTAGTTACCAGTTATTAGCTATTAGTTATCATTTCAGTTTCAGCTTCAACAGTTATCAGCTCAGTATCAGTTTCAGCATTTATAGTTCTTTGTTTCAGTTCCTTTACATACCAATGCAATTCAAATGTACGGACGTCCCTTTTGTTTGGGGCCTGCAATTCAAAGTGCTGCTCATGTTCTTCCCGACTGCGGGAGTACACCAAGATGTCTTCAATAAAAATAATAATAAATGAATCAAGATAAGGCTGGAATACACTATTCATCAGGTCCATAAATGTTGCTGGGGCATTGTTCAGCCCAAATGACATCATGAGGAACTCATAGTGACCATACCGAGTCCTAAAGGCAGTCTTCAAAATATCCGAATCCCGAATCTTTAGTAGATGATAACCTGACTGCAAATCAATCTTGGAGAATACTTTGGCACCCTGTAGATGATCAAATAGGTCATTAATGCGTGGAAATGGACAATTGTTCTTCACTGTAACCTTGTTCAACTGACGATAGTCAATACACATGCACGTAGAACCATATTTCTTCTTCACAAACAAGACTAGAGAACCACATGGTGACACACTTGGACGAATAAATCCCTTATCAAGCACCTCTTGCAACTGCTCCTTTAACTTCTTTAGCTCTGTTGGGGCCATACGATATGGTGGAATAGAAATGGGCTGAGTTCCCGACAACAAGTCAATACTAAAATCGATATCCCTGTCAGGCAGCATTCCTGGAAGATCCGTTGGGACCATATTTTGAAAGTTTATCACTATCGACTAACTCAACGGTAAGAGTATCAGCACTGACATCCCCCACAAAGGCTAGATAGGCATCACACCCCTTCTCAACCATTCACTGAGCCTTTAGAAATAAGATAACCCTGCTAGGAACATAATCTAATGCACCCCTCCACTCTAGTCGTGGTAAACCTGGCATAGAAAGCGTCACTGTCTTGGCATGACAATAAAGAATAGCATGATAGAGCAACAACTAGTCCATGCCCAAGATAACATCAAAGTCTATCACACTATGTAACACGACCGATACACATAGCCTACAACAATAGAATCCCCTACAGGTGTGAACACATAAATAGTAGAACTTAAAAAATCATGAGATACATCCAAATACAGAGAAAAGTAATATGACACATATGAATAAGTAGATCCTGGATCAAATAAGACTCACGGATCTCTATAGAAAACCGGAACCACACCTGTAATGACTGATTCTGAAGCAACTACCTCTGTCTTACCCAAAAAAGCCTAGAATCTGGTCTAGCTTCCTCCTCTAGGGCGACCTCTACCCACTCGTCCCCCACCCCTAGCTAGATGTGCAGCTGGAGTGGCAACTGGGGTAGCAATCATGGTCTAAGAAGTCTCTGACCCAAATTGAATATGTGGAGCTTGAGTAATCTAAGAAGGTTCACCCCTTCTGATTTTGGGTCAGTCTCTCACCATGTGGCAGGTATCACCACACTCAAAGAAAGCTCTTGGTGGGCGTGGCGGCTGGGACTAGCTCGGGCCTGGTCGGCTGGACTAACCGCTGAAGGCACCCCGTAGAAGGTGCACTAGAAAGTGGTTGAGCAAAGTGTGCAAATTGAGAACTCGGAACAACCGGAGCACCACTAGAAGGAGGAAGCTTTGAATGAACTTGACGGCTCACATTGCCTTTACCATGACGAGCTATAGCTGCAGCATGACCACCACTAAATCATCCCGTACCACGAGGCCTCTTAGCCTCCCTATCATCTCTCTCACGGTCTCGCATACCCTCCAACCTTAGTGGAATCGCAACCACCTGCTGATACAGAGTATCTAACTCTAACTCCATAGCGATGCTGAATCTAATACCATGGTTGAGCCCCTCGATAAATAGGCGGACTCGCTCTCTAACTGTAGCAACCTAGGTAGGTGTATGCTTGAACAAATCACTAAATCGGACAGCATACTATGACACTATCATAGCACCATGGCGCAACTGCTTAAACTCATTGCGCCAAGCATCACGAAGGGTTTGAGCAACAAACTCTCTTAAGAAAAACTTTGAAAATCGATCCTACGTAAGCGAAGCTGCCTCTGCTAGGCTACTTACCTCATACGATCGCCACCACTGATATGTTTCTCCCTTTAGCTAGAATATAGTAAATGAAACCGCACTCGTCTCCACAACACCCATAGTGCAGAGAATATGGTGGCACTCTTTAAGAAAACCATGTGCATCTTTTGAAGACAAACCACTGCAAGCACGAGGGTTGTACTTCTTGAACCTCTCGATCCTAAGTTGCTCCTCCTCAGATGTTACTGCTCTAACCAAGAGCTAAACCGTAGCAACAAGCTATACCTGTATAACCTCTAGAACCTGATCAACCTGGACCCGCTTCTCTAAGTATAGGCCATGAGAGTCTTTGCTCCTCCCACAGCCTGAGATGTGGATGGTGCAAGTGGGATCAAACCCGCATGTGCTAAGATACTGAGCATGCTTAGGAACTGTGTGAAGGTCTCCTGAAGTGTTGAGGTGGCAATAGGTGCCTCAGATGACTATCCCCCGACTAGAGATATTGGTGGCTCCTCTGCCGCGGATCGGCTTGGTGCTCTAGCTGCACCACGTGCTCCTCATCGGCCTTCGCCCCGGCCTCTGCCCCGGCCTCTCTGGGCTCTAGCAGGGGTCACGGGTGGCTGATCGACAGATCCAGCAGTGTGTGTCTCACTATCTGTGAGAGAATAGAAAGTCAAAGATTTAGTTTTAAAAATCAACCAATTCGAACTATAAGGAATCAAAGAAGTGAAGTTTTCCTAACAGTTTTGTATCTTCTCGAAGATAAGTACAGACATATCTGTACCAATATGCAAGACTCTACTAAACCTGTTATGACTCGTAACACCTATAAACCTATAGTTCTGTTACAAACTTGTCACGATCCCAATTTTCCTCCGTAGGATATCATGATGGAACCTAGTCTCTACGACTAGGTAAGACTAACAAATAATAATAACTGAACATATACAATTAACAAGTTACTAAAAATGACTGAATAATAGATAAAGCACTTTCGAAAGTAGAGTCTCACAATAGACACTCCAAAACCGGTGGAACTGAGTCATAAGCTCTATAGAATAATAATTAGGATAGCTACTACATCACTGTCTGAAATGACTACAACAGTAAACAAAAAAAAGGAAGGTGACTCTGAGGCCTGCGAACATTGAGCAGTTATACCTTGAAGTCTCCCAAGCAGTAGCTACAACAACCTCTAACGACCGGCGTGAGGAGACGTACCTAGATCTGCATAAGAAAATTTCAGAAGCATAGTATGAGTATATCACAACGGTACCCTATAAGTATCAAGCCTAACATCAGTAGAGTAGTAACGAGGCCAGGTCAAGACACCTACTAGGATATAAAATAGACAGTATGAAAATATAATACGGATGTGTAATGGAAAATAAAGAGACAACTGAAATAAAGCTAGGATAATTGCATGACTAGTACCGGAAAACAACAATGGAAATAGCATAATGCGACTAAAGGGCTACAATGAACAAACAACAACTACTAGAACAATAAAGAATGAAGCAACAAGAATATTCTCACCAAAACACTTTGCAACATGAAATAAACAACAAGAATCACAATGAGGTACCACCTCGTGCATAATGAAATCAAAATCGAGGTACCGCCTCGTATAATCAAGAGTCACAATCGAGGTACTGCCTCATATTTACATTTCTCAATTTCAATCATAATGTTTCTTTATATTGCCGCATGAGGCTTACATTTGAAAATAGGTTTTGAAAATATTTTTCCCGAAATAGTTGCACGCACTTTACCCACCTTATGATGCTGCATGGCTTCACGTAGTTCCCCTACAAGTAACACGTATATAAGTCCCCCTTACACCGCCACATAGTCAACCTCAATCCTTATATTGCCGCATGCGCATCAATATCATATCACAATAACAATTCATATCACAAGTGCCCATATATCACAACTTGACCACAACAACAATGTCAATATTTTCACAGCAGTAGTCCATGGATCCACCACAATGTATACAAGAATACCAACAACAACAGTAGATGAAAAATGCTAAATAAGATAGATGTTTCAACAATAACCAACATTGCCTCAACATATTAATGACTTTCACAACTTCAACACCAAATAACTCAACAATGAGAGAAATTATGTATAAACACAATATTAAATAAGACTAACTCACAATTAAAGATATAATATTAAACAATGAGTCTCAAATAATGGAATCAACAAGTAAAGGGATAACATGAACAATTACTTCAAGTAACGAAAATCAAAAAGGAAAGAGATAACATGAATAATAACTTAAAACAGTGATAATTAACAATGAAGAGATGCCATGTAACAATAAAGGAGGAACAAGTTCAACTAAAGCAAGGGGTCAATTTAGCAAGTAGGATGCAGAACAAATACTAAGCAAGTCAACTAAAATTTAAGGATAGTCTAACACAATTAAGGATATATTGACTATGAGAATCTAGAACATAATATGACATTTCAGTTAAAGCATGGAAATAGTCTAAGTAGCCTAAACCGATCAAAATACCATGTACAACCCGTGTACCCACTCATCACCTTTCAAATACGGATTTCACTTAGCACAATTGGATCAAACAATATCAATCCTAAGCGGTAGTTCGCCTCTGCACGGCTCAAATCTAAACAAAATCGACTCAATATCATCAAACAATGCAAGGCAATTCAACTACAATAGATAAAGTAAAGATCTTTACACTTTTTTCAAAGTTAACAAAAGTTAACTTGGAGCTCATTCGGTCAAATTTCGGGTCCAATGGTAGATTCTATCTACCCACGATCCCGCGAGTTCATATATGTGATTAGTTTCAAATTTTGAGTCCAAATTGACTCTCAAAATTTAGTTTCTTATTTTTCAAAAACTTGACAAAGTTTCACAAATTTTTACTTTGATTCACATGATTTTGATGTCAAAATCTAAGATATGTTGATGAAATATGATTAGAAATAGATTAGAATCACATACCCCCTCTCCAAATTACCTAATACCGAGTCTAGGGTCCAAAAATGAGAGGATGAGAGATAAATCCCGACTTTCAGCCTTTATATTCAGCTGCATATATTAGAATTGTGAACCCTCGCAATTGCAAGGAAAGCCTTGAAAATGCGGTACTGAAGGCTTGGGAAGCTCTTTACAAATACGAAGATGGGATCACATTTGCGACCCCTGCTGCCCTCGCAATTTGCGACAAAATCATCACAAATGCGAACCTAACCCGGCCCAGAAATCCTTTGCAAATGCGATCAAGGCTTCGCATTTGCGATTCCTGAAGTCCCCTGCTATGGTCGCAAATGCGACTCTGGTGCTCGCAATTGCGACACCAGAGGGCACCAAACACCAAGTTCCATTTTCAGTTAAAAAACAATCCGAAACATGTCTGAAACTCATCTGAACAATTAGGGCTCCAAATCAAGCATCCACACAAGTCTAAGAATATTATACAAATTGGCTCGCGCGATCAAAACACAAAAATAACATCTAAAACTACGAATTTAACTCTAAAACGCATGAATTTCAAATAAATTTTCAAGAACTTCTAGAATTACAACTAGATGTCCAAATCCTATCCAATCAACTTCAAACGACATCAAATTTGCAGACAAGTTCTAAATGCAATAAAGGACCTATTCCAAGTCCCAAAATTAAATTTCGAGTTTGATAGCTATAAATCGACCTACAATCGAACGCTTTAACTTTAAATTGCCAAATTTCAGCAAATCAACACATATCAAACTACAGATTTTCAAAAAATCAATTTTGGGCATATGTCCAAGGCTGAAATCACGATACGAAGCTATTGGAGCTATACAAATACAGTTTCAGGGTTGTTTTCACAAAAGTCTAGTTTGGTCAACATTTAAAATTAAAGCTTCTAAGTCAAGAATCAACAGTCCAAATCAACAGAAAGCTTCCGAGAATGAAACTAACCAACCCCGCAAGTTATAAAAGCATAAACACACATGTGTGAAGCAATAAAAAGATGATGGGGTACAATTATACAAACGACGGATCAGATCGCTGTAACATCAAAAGGAAAAATGGAGCGGAAATATATAAAACGACCGATCGGATTGTTACACTTAATAACTCTTGAAATTCAATTTTGAAGTAAGGATGATATTGCCTGCAAAGAGGAGATGTGAAAAAGCAAAGGTAGTTGGAGAGGTTTTTGATAGTAGCCTATAAGTGGTAGTCAACTACCATATAAGGATAATAAGGAGATAGAGAATCCTCTTGGCGAATTCCTATAGATGAGCTGGTATTGGTGCCATAAATCAGGACAGATATATTGTTAGTGGTGACACATGACATAATAAGTGGGCGTTTAGACATAAAAACTATGAAATTTCGGAAAAAAGTAAATTTTTTTAAATGAAAATGGTATTTAAAAATTAGCATTGTGTTTGGACATGAATATAATTTGGAGTTTTTTGAATTTTTGTGAGTGATTTGAAGTGAAAATTTTGAAAAATAACTTCTTGGAGTTTTTAAATTTTTAAAAAATTCCAAAATTCAACTTCAAGTGAAAGTTAAAATTTTCATGACCAAACATTGATCTCGAAAAAAAACTAAACCTTTTCCAAAAAAGTGAATTTTTTTAATGTGAAAATTGGGAAAAAATAATGAATGAAAGTACACTCAAGCTTGTCAAATTTGTTTGAAAGAATTACAAGAAAATACACATGACTTCACACCATAACAAAAAATGGCCCATGTTTTTAAGCTTTACCTGACCTAGCCCATATTGTACATATTTTGAAAGCACTAGCGAATTCAAAATCTGTGTTCTTACAATCATTGCTTCTAAAAACTATGGAGTTAAAGCTGTATTGTCACAACCATTGCTTTCACTCTCTCTTCTTCTCACATCTTCTACATATGCTTCAAGGGGTCGTCCGTCATTGCTGCTTCTCTCCCTGTGTCAACTGATTACAATATAAAAAAATTAAAAACTAGAAGTCCACCATTGAAGGCCATTCAAAGCTTTGCTTTCGAAAATAGGATTTTTTGTGTTCGTTAGTTGTTTGGATTGGGTATTGTTTCAATTGATTGAAAATATCAAAAGCAGTTTAAAATTTAATTTGAAGTGATTTGGAGTGGATTTGAGTTAAATTTCAGAAAAGACATAAGGAAGAAGACGAAGTCAATTTTTTGTGTAATTATGTATAATCTTGTATAATAGAGTATATGAGTGTATAGACACATCTTATACATTTTATACACCTTTACACAAGCGTCTGTGGACGAACTTCTTCCATGATTTTCAGTTGCAATTCTTTTCAAAACCAGTCCAAATCTCCATTAAATGACCTCAAATTTTATATACAACCTCCTTATACTATTTCTAACAAACCTAAATAACTCTCACTCCAAATGGTTTTTAAAATAAAATTTGGAAATTAAATCCAAGTATTTAAGCTTGTTAGAGATATAATTTTCACTATCCAAATGGTTTTGGTTTGTTGAACTAATAATTGAGTCACAGTTAATGATTAGAAAATTAACTTAAAAGCGTGAACAATCTATTTTAAAATTAAATAGTAATTTCGAGAAGGCAGAAAACATAGGCGACCCCCTAAACTTGACCATATTTTTAATTTAGATACCTAAACTAAGGATAGTTCCTATTGAACACCTAAAGTGAAGACAAATTGTGTCAATTAGACACAAAATTCACTGCTCCAAACAACAAAGATGTGTGTATATCACTCGCTCCTGATATGTCATACTTAGCCAATAATAGTAAAACACGTGAAAGAAGAAGTAAAATGGAAAAAATAAGAAAAGAAAAGAAAACGAAAACAATGATGGAAAATTGAAAACACTCCTCTGTTTAACCTATCCTTCCCCAAAATTCAGTAGATTGTTATACTTTTTTACACTTTTCTCCCAGTGATAACTTTGATTAAAAATTTATGTGTACCAACAATGCAAATTCGAGCATAAACAATAAATTATTTGAAATCATCAAAATTTTCTCAGGGAAATTCTTGTTCATCACCATTAGGACCTTATAACAAAAACACAAAGCTCAAATTTTCAGAGAGAACCCATCTCGCTCTTCATGCTCTTCTTCTTTTTTTTTTTTTTTAAATCTAATAATAGTAATGTTTTGGGTTGAAGTATTGGATCTTATTTTGGTGGTAGAGGTGGTGGCAGGTTATTTGAGATTGTAATGATTTTGGTGGTGGAGGTGGAGACCTAGAAGTGATGGTCTCATGGTGGTACTGTGGTGCTAATGCGACACAGTAGGGGAGGACAATAATAGAAGAAAATGGAAGTAAATCTGTTCTGCCGTCTTCTGATTGAATATTAAGTGACAAAATTGACTATAAATTTTTGGTAACTAGAATTGAATTTGAAAGGTAGAGTTGGTAGTACAGTGATAGAGCAACAGCTGTGGTGGGGGAGATGATGGCAATTGAAAGTAGGAAGAATTATATTGAAGAAAAATTGCAAAAAAAAAAAGGAAAAAAAATCTCACGCACCTCAACAGTGGCGTGCTAGGCACACTGTGCCATGTTAGCACCATGTGTCTAATTGGCATAATTTGTCTTCACGTTAGGTGTTTGATATGAACTATCCTTATTTTAGGTGTCTAGGTGAAAAATATGGCCAAGTTTAGGGGGTCACCTATGTATTCTACCTTTCGAGAACCTATTGGAGTTGAATGTTGAGTATTAGCCTATTATTTTTGGGCTAATTGATTGTAAATTGAAGAGAAACTTTCAGAAACCACTATGTTTTAGTGGTTATTAGCTAGTTGTAGCAATCATTTACTATATTACTTCCTATAGCTATGTTTTTAATTTTTTTAGAGTGTATTTGATGTATTTAAGCTACTGTATTCATGAATACAATAGCATTTCTAGGCGTGAAATAGGGGATTACAACAGTTTTTAAACGGAAAGTGAATCAATTAACATAATAAACACCTAATATAACTCAATAAACTTAATTATAACACATAAATTTTGTATTTCCAGTTATAAAAAAGATTCCCAACCGAAAAATACCCCAAAAACATAGCAATCTTCAGAGAGATTATATAATTACATTGAATATAGTTAAATACATAAAAATACATCGAATACATGAAGTATAGTAGGTCATCTATAGTGCAAGAATATATGAATACATACTGCAAATACATTTGAATACATATATACATCTGAATACATAAATTATATTAATTAAAAAATTATATGAATACATTCAACGAAATATAGCAAGACAGTGAATATAATGAGATACATGGAATACAACGAGATACATGAAAATACAACGAGATACATTGAAATACACTTAAAAAAAGTAAGAAAAAATCTTCAAATTGCTCAGCCCCAAACTCTGTCGTCTTTGTTCAAGAACAACCCTAATGTCATCTCGTCGAGATGCAGCCCTAACCAAACATCTTTTGCACCACAAATACTATTTCATCGGCTTCAAATAACCAAAGCCCAAACTAAATAAAACTTGAGTCCAATGTTTGGCAGTAACCTAATTTCCGCCGTCAAAAACCAACGAATGTGAAACCAAACTTTGCCATTTTTCCTTTTCTTTTAACAAATAATTAGCCGCATCATGGGGAAACAGAATCAATAAGGTAAGCAAATAGAAATTCAACTCTGGCGCTGCAAACATGATGTCCTCAAAATCGCCAAATTCAATACAAGGAACTACCATCGACGGAGGAATTGATGAGAGAGAATCCATGAGTTTGTATTTATGAGGAAAATTGGCGTTGAAAGAGAGGGTGGAGAAAAATCTGAAAGAATGAGAGAGAAAATAATACAAAGCGGATTTTATAGCTTAAGGGTAGAAGGTGACTATAGATAGATATTTGGTTATAAAAATCAAAATGTAGTTATGGAATATAATTTTTTAAAATGGTATTTATCTAAAATAAATAAGGTATCAACCTTTGCTATAGGATGTAAAATTTCCTGAATTGAAATATGAGCTATAAAATTGAAAAGTAGGGAGCACAGTTGTTCTAATATGAAAATTTTCCAATTTTTTTTTCATGTCTAACTTAAAAGCTTGTGTCGGCTTGTTTGCCATGCATATTCTTGAAATGTGTAAATTATGTAAAAAAGAAAAATCCTCTTTATTATGGCAAAATAGCTTATTGTACATTCTTAGACCGGAACAATTTGGAGACTTCTGTGGATTAGAGGAATTCATCAAAGCTAAAAGAAAGGTGCAAGCAGAAATTTTATTTTGTTTTAAATAACATACATCAAATAAAAAAGTAATGACAAATTTTATCAATAACATATATGAGAAAATACTAATTTAAACAAAATAAAATCATTATTTGATGAAAATTGAATATTTAAATATATAAATGAAAATCTTATGTTTGATAATTCTTTTAAACTATCTGAAATTCAAATTATATATCAATCAAAACAATTTTTGTAACAAAATCCAATAAAAAAGTTTATTCGACATAAATTTGTCTTATAATCAAGATTATCCAAACAAAACATCGACATCAAAACTTGTTCAGATTTGAATGCACTAAGTATTCGAGTATTTGAACTAATTGCAAAATATCAAATTTTAGCTAAAGTACAAACGTTGAAAAATTATTTCTAATAACTATAACTATATATATAACTCTCAAGCATTTTTCTTCCTCCCATTTGCTGAAGTGCAAGTTCCACACGCATACTTCCATTTAGGTGTTCCCTTTTTGGGATTTTATCTCTTTGAAAATCAAAATTATAAATATGAAATAATTTTGTCCGATATCAAATGTCTTGCTTTTAAAACTCCATGAGCACGTTTGAATCTATTTTATTCATACCCAATCCTATACCCATGCATAAGGAAAGTCAAACCGAAAATTAATCGGAAATTGAATGGGAAAACTGAAGGATGAGAGGCTCACAGTTCTCCCACTTTCCCGTAGCCTATCTAAACTTTTAAGTAACATAGGGGGAAACCTGCCAAACTTTTTAATATTACAAAAAGATAGAAGGTGGAGAGAGGAGTTAGAAAATAAAGGGAAGAGAAATATGATACAAGATATAAATTTATGATAAATTGATAATTAATAATGTAGCAACCAATACATTAAATTGAGGATTGGTTTCAAATGCAATTGAATTACATGTATTATTAATTTAAATTAATACTTACTTAAGGTAATTATAGTTGTCACGATCCGGATTTCCCACATTCGGGAGTCGTGATGACGCCTACTAATGTGAGCAAGGCAAGCCAATCCTTAACGGCTTACTTCATTAACAAATCACTTCTTTTAACGATTATCAGTGATAACATGAAAATAGCGGAATTTAATAAATGTACGGAAGACTTAAATTAAAGAAACTGAACAATAATACGGAAATCAACATATGCCTCTACCCAATAACCGGTGTCACATTACTCACAAACTTCTAAGAGTACTAAATACAACCGTTTGAAAGAAAAATATAAATTGTTTGTCTCGAATACATGAGATAACAGACTGAAATAAAGATAGAGGAGACGTCGGGCCTGCGGACGCTTGCAAGGTTACCGGTGTCTCACTGGACTAAAAGCTGGCTCCTGCGCTACTGCTGATGTCCAAGACCTGGATCTGTGCAAAAGAGCACAGAGTGTAGTATCAGCACAACCGACCCCATGTGTTGTTAAGTGTCTGGCCTAATCTCGGCGAGATAGTGACGAGGCTAGGACCAAACTCCAAATAAATCTGTGCAGTTATATACTATATGGTAGAAAAGTAAACAAGTAATAAGCAATCAAAGCTGGGAAAGGGAAAACATGCTCCGGGGGTAGTAGATAAAACAGAATATCAAAGAATAGTAAGGAAACTACAATTTAACTTCTAACACGGATAAAGAGAAATAAGTCAACTTTCACTTTCAGTGTCATCTTGTTGTAGGCGTACAACCCGATCCCATTTCTTATATCTTGTGGTAGGCGTACCACCCGCTCCCATTTCAGTATATCTTGTTGCAGGCATACCACCCGCTCCCATTTCAGTATATCTTGTGGTAGGCGTACCACCTGCTCCCATTTCATTATATCTCGTGGTAGGCGTACCACCCGCTCCCATTTCATTATATCTCGTGTAGGCGTACCACCCGCTCCCATTTCATTATATATCGTGGTAGGCGTACCACCTACTCCCATTTCATTATATCTCGTGGTAGGCGTACCACCCGCTCCTATTTTATTATATCTTGTGGTAGGCGTACCACCCGCTACCTTTTACATTTAATCACACAATCACAAGAAATTCCGGCAAGGGAACATAAATAATATAATAACTTCCCGGCAAGGGAACACAACAATATTAAAATTTTCCGGCAAGGGAACAACAATATTGAATTAGTCATCCCGGCAAGGGAGAATAATCTATAACCAATCTCAACTCAACTTGTACTCAGTTCAAATATAGAAAATGCTCAATCATCGAAGATCATTAAGTAAAGCACCCAAGTGTCATTTAAGAACACAACAACATTCAATTTAAGACTCATCGTCATGCTTGACATCAACGTATAGATACTCGTCACCATGCCTATACGTCGTACTCAACAAGAAACAAGTAGCAAGTATGACTCAACTCTTAATCCCTCAAGCTAGGGTTAGACCAAATACTTAACTCGATGCCTTGATCACCACTTAAGTCTCAACTATAGCTTTACCCCTTGAATCCACCACCAATCCGCTCAAATCTTGTCACAGGTTACTTAATTACATCAATAAGTACTAAATGAATCAACCCCAATGCATGAAAATGAGTTTTCTAAAGTTTTACCCAAAAGTCAGAAATCACCCCCCCCGGGCCCACGTGGTTAAAACCCGAGGTTCGGACCAAAACGGATTACCCATTCCCCCACAAATCCAAATATATAATTTGTTTTGAAATCGGACCTCAAATTGAGGTCCAAATCCCCAATTTTAGAAAACCTAGGGTCTACCCAAAACACCCAATTTCCCCCATGAAAATCTTTGATTTGAATTTGAAATCATATTAAAAGATGTTAAGGAGTGAAGAAAATGAGTTAGAAATCACTTACCAACGTTTTGGAGAAGAAAGGTTGTTTGAAAAATCGCCTCTTATGTTTTGGGGTTTTGAAAAGTGAAAAGTAACTGAAATTACCATTTATTTATACCCCTCTCAGACCCCCTGTGCGACCGCATCAAATGGACCGTGGCCGCACAGCCTCCACCGTGGACGGCACAAAGGCGACCGCGGTCGCGTTGGACCCTCCCTGAACACCTGCAGTTCAGCACCCTGGGCGGACCGCACAAAGGCGACTACGGCCGCACAGCCTCCACCGCGGACCGCACAAAGGCGACCACGACCACAGTCACACGCAATTTCTTGCGGACCGCACTAGAGGGTTCAGAGACTGCAACTTTCTGAACCTGCAACATCTGACTTTCTAAACCTAAGGCATTCCGGAGCCCACTCGAAACTCACCCGAGCCCTCGAAACTCCTACCCAAGTATACACACAACCTCAA
Organism: Nicotiana sylvestris; assembly: GCF_000393655.2. Lineage (NCBI taxonomy): Eukaryota > Viridiplantae > Streptophyta > Magnoliopsida > Solanales > Solanaceae > Nicotiana > Nicotiana sylvestris. The sequence goes on along the minus strand of NC_091065.1, from coordinate 9,954,774 downwards.
AAACATCCTACGGACATATTCGTGTAATCAAATTACCAAAATAACATCACGAGCATCGAATTAAACCTCGAGATCAATAAAATTTCTCAAAACTCTTTTAAACATCACATTTCTCAATTACGGTCCGGATCATGTCAAACGACATCCGTTTTTAAACAAATTTCATAGGAATGACTCAAGTCATATATAAGACCTGCATAAGGCGCCAGAACCAAAATACGGGCCCGATACCATTGCTTTCTAATCAGTTTTCACTTCAAATTTCCTTAAACAATTTCTGAAAACAATTTCACTTAAAAATTCATTTCTCGGGCTAGGGACCTCAGATTCCGATACCGGGCATACGCCCAAGTCCCATATTTGCCTACGGACCTTTCGGGACCGTCAAATCACGTGTCCGGATCCGTTTACCCAAAATATTGACTGAAGTCAAATTTATTCATTTTAAAGTCAAGACTTAACATTTTTCACAGAATTTCTAATTTAAGCTTATAGTCAGACTGCGCATGCAAATTGAGACAACTCTAATTGAGGTTTTCGAGGCGTCGGAAGATCATAACGGATAAAAAAACAGGTGATGACCCATTGGGTCGTCATAATAGTATTTAAGATTGAACTTTCTAGACCCAAAAAAAGTAAATCAACAACAAAATAAAAAACATTCTGTTGTATTATATCCACTATATTTTTGAATTTTAAAGTTATAACTTTTAATTTCATTTTTTATGTTAAGAATGAAGTAGAAGTAAGTTATATCATAAAAATACAATATATTGAATAAAGAACCAAAATATTACAAATTACTATAATAAATTATAAATTTTAAGTTGATATCCAATTCTAATAAGAAATGATCCTAAATAATGACTTTTATTTTCATAATAACAAATTACATGATCAATTGAACCAATCGAGGCCGTCCACCAAATTAGGCATGCCCGAGTCTAGACTAAGGCCTCATTTATTTTTATGTTTTTTTAAGATTATGACGTCTGAATCTGAATATCAAAATGTTTATTAAGATTAAGGCATCTAAATCTGAATACACATATAAATATAAAAATGTGTATTAAGATTTGAATACTAAACGATTAAGACTGTTTGATTTTTCACATCAGAATATATAAAATTTATCTTTATTGGAAAATTAATAACATAAAATACAAATGAAACACTAATTAATCTAATATTCTATCAATAAAATATATATATTTTTAAAAATATGGTAGTTGATGGTGGTGATGGCTAACAGTGGTGCTTGTGAATGCCGACTAGAAGCGCCGGTTGGTGGTAAGTTTGGTTGATGGTTGTGGTTAAGGATAGTAGCTAGTGGTTATTAGTAGTGGTGGCAATTATGATTGAGGATGGTGGTGGTGAGTGGTGATAGTTAATAATAGCAGGGGTGGTGGTAGTTGTGATTGAGGAAGGTGGTGGTGGGTGGTGGTAGTTAATAATGATGTGTAGTTTTTATGGTGATGGGGTGGTTAGTTGTGGTAGTTGAGGTGGATGAGTGTTGTTTGTATTTGAGAATGGTGGTGGTGGGACTGGTGTAGATGGTGGGTGTTGGTAATCGATTATGTTGGTGGCTATGATTGAGGATGATGGTTGTGGTGGTCGTGGTATGGTAGTGGTGGTGGTGGTGGTAGGCGGTGACAACAATTAATAATGGATATGGATGATAGCATCTTAATGACGACCTTATCACCAGGTAGGGGTAAGGTCTGCGTACACATTACCCTCCACAAACCCCACATGTGGGATTATACTGGGTATATTGTTATTGTTGTTGTTGTTGTTGTTATGGATCTTAATCATACAGACCTACTCAGATCCATTAATTGGTTGTGAAGTAAAAAAAATACACTTAATGATTAAGATCTGAATAATTGAGATTCAGACTTTAAAAACAAACACACTTAATGACTAAGATTTGAATAATTAAGATTTAGACTTCCATTAAGTGCAAACAAATGAGACCTTAATAATGCATTCGCGAGGGAGGTCTCACATTCGCGAACTGCTGGGGTCTTAACCTACGCGTTCGCGAGAAGGGAGCCACGTTCGCGATGGGCTGGGAGCTAAGCCTTCGCGTTCGCGAAGAAGGGGACGTGTTCACGAATAAGGAAAGATGGTCAACGTCAATTTGTGCTTCGCGAACGCAAAGGTTTGACCGCGTTCGCGGGAATCCCTAGGAAGATTTTTAAAACCCAAAATCGATGGTTTGGGCCATAATTCATATTTGGGACTTAGGAGCTCGGGAGATTGCGATTTTTGAAGAAATTTTCACCTTGGCAATTTGGGTAAGTAATTCCTACTCGGTTTAGAATAATTTCCATGAATCTACACTTAAATCCATCCTTTAATTTCGAATTTTGGTGGAAATTGGGGGAAAAGTTCTTAGACCAAGAAATTGAGTTTTGATTAGGGATTTGACATCGGATTAGGATAATTGTGATATGGTTAGATTCATGAGAGTGTGAGGACTCTGAAAATATAAATTTTACCCGATTCCAAGACGTGGGCCCGAGGGGCATTTTGGTCATTTTACATAATTTCTTGTATTAGCTTAGACTTTAATGGTAGAATCAGTTACTTGAAGTGTTATTCACATTATACAATTGAATTGAATAGATTTGGGCCATTTGGAGTCCAGTACTCGTGGCAAGAACGTGGTCTTGGGTTGATTTTGAGCCGGTTCGAGGTAAGTGGCTTGTCTAACCATGTTTGGGGGACTTTCGCTTAGGATTGGTATATTTGGTAATTGAAATGCCTTGTATGTGAGGTGACGAGTGCGTACTTATGCTAATTAATACAAATCCATTTTTCTTTAAGTAAGTACTACTATGTTTCCTTTCCTGTCTTTATTATTTGCACTATTAAGCCGGATGTTAGCTTAGGAAAAACATGTCTAAGTTACTTAATTGCTTTATTTGTTCAACCTGTTTTACCTGAATTATGTGCAGCATGCTAGGCTAGAATTAATGGTTTGCCTTAATATGAAATTTGCCATTTCTGAATATATTTTCCTGTTGATGTTGTGTATTTATTTTGGGACTACAGATGTGGGATTCCGGTAGCTCCCCTTGTCTGTTTATTTTGGGACTACGGATGTGGGATTCCCGTAGATCCCCCTGCATAGTTATACCTGAATTATGTGCAGCATGCTAGGTTAGAATTACTGGTTTGACTTAATATGAAATTTGCCATTTTTGAATATATTTTCCTGTTGGTGCTGTGTATTTATTTTTGGACTACAGATGTAGGATTCCGGTAGCTCCCCCTTGTGTGTTTATTTTGGGACTATGAAATGGGATTCCGGTAGATCCCCGCGCACTATGAGTTGGACTACGATATGAGATCCTGGGAGATTAATTAGATATGTACATATGGGACTACAAGACGGTATCCTGGGATATCCCCGATTATTATTATTAGTGCTAAGCTATAATTCTTTTCCATGTTTACCTTGTTTCGGTATAGTTGTTGATGTCCAGTATATCCTGTGTTATTTTAATGTTGTACCTAATTATACTGTTTTGTTCTATAATGTTGATCTTATTATTTTATTTAACCTCAGTAGGGCCCTGACCTTCCTCGTCACTACCCAACTGAGGTTAGGTTTGGCACTTACTGAGTACCGCTGTGGTGTACTCATGCCCTTTCTGCACATGTTTTTCATGTGCAAATCTAGGTACCGCTACTCAAGCCAACCATCCTTGAGGGAGGCAACCGCTCTAGAGACTTCGAGGTACATCTGTCGCGTCTGCAGATCGAGGAGTATCTTTCTATTTTAGCTGTTAAACATTGCCCTTTTGTATTTTCTTCCTTGTTAGATATTCTGGATTTAGACTGTTAGATATTCCAAAGGCTTGTGTTTCCGTGAGTTTCCGGGTTTTGAGATAGTTTACTTGGTTTTTAGAATGTTGTGTTGTATATGCCGAGCGACGTTATAACTATTGTTTCTATTAAGTTATTTTGGTTTTTTGATTATTTCTTCCGCTGGTTTTGTTTATGTTCTACATTTGTTAAGCTTACCTAGTCGTAGAGGCTAGGTGCCATCACGATAGTTCACGGAGGGAGAACTGGGGTCGTGACAAGTTGGTATCAGAGCTCTAGGTTCATAGGAGTCATGAATAACAAGACAATTTATTAGAGTCTCGCTGATCGGTACGGAGACATCTGTACTTATCTACGAGAGGCGATGTAACTGTTAGGAAAATTTTACTTCATTTGATTTCCTTGTCGTGCGATATTTTTGACATCAAAATTCTAAACTTCTGCCTTCTATTCTCTCACAGATGGTGAGGACACGTGCTACCCGAGATAATCGGGCACCCGCGCCCCCTACTGTAGTCATCAAAGGATGGGGCCAAGGTAGAGGTCAAGAACGCTCACGTAGTGCAGCCAGAGCACCTGCGCAAGCTGCCGCCGAGGTACCACCAACAGTTCCAGCTAGAGTCTAGGCACCTGACACGCCTGCTGCTCCAACTTCTCCAGCTCTTGAGAAGACTCTGGCACAATTCACGAGCATGTACACCACTCTGGCTCAGGCAGGATTGCTTCCCCTTGCTGCAACTACATCTCAGGTCGGGGGAGGAGCACAGACTCCTACTGCCTGCACTCCTAAGCAGCGAGTGCATGTTGACCAGGTCCCTAAGATTATTGTTGTTCTGCCTGCAGTGCTAGTTCAGCCCAAGGATAGGGTAGTGGCTTCCGAGAGAGGAGTAGCTGAGGCTTGAGAGGTTCAAGAGGTACAAGCTTCCTGTATTCAGTGGTTTAACATCAGAGGATGCTTGGGATTTCTAGATGAGAGTTACCGCATTCTTCGTACCATGGGTATATCAGGATCGAGCGGGATTTCCTTCACTGCCTTTCAGCTTCGAGGAGGCGCCTATGAGTGGTGGCGTACCTATGAGTTAGACAGTCCGAATGAGGCGGTTTCACTAACTTGGACTCAGTTTTCAGATCTGTTCCTGAGAGAGTATGTTCCTTAGAGCCTCAGGGACCCATGACACACAGAGTTTGAGCATTTGCACCAGGGTGCTATAAGTGTCTCATAGTATGCTGTCCGTTAAAGCAGTTTGGCTAGGCATGCACTAGCCTTGGTTTCTACTGTCCGCTAGAGGTGGAGGTCGGGGAGGTAGAGGTCACCCTAGAGGGGGAGGCCAGGCCAGATACTGTGCCGTTCATACCCGTACCGTGGTTGTTGCCTCCGATTCTGTCATCATAGGTATTATACTAGTTTGTCACAGAAATGCATCGGTTCTATTCGATCCAGGCTCCACTTACTCTTATGTGTCTTCTTATTTTGCTCCGCATTTGGGTGTACCTCGGGATTCATTGAGTTCCCCTGTTTATGTTTATACTCCTGTGGGAGATTATCTTGTTGTGGACGGCATTTATCGGTCGTGTTTGGTTTCTCTTAGTGGTTTTTAGACCAGAGCCGATTTATTGTTGCTCAACATGGTATATTTTGATATTATCTTGGGCATGGAATGGTTGACGCCCCATTATGATATTCTTGATTGTCAGGCAAAAACCGCGACACTGGCTATGCTAGGTGTGCCGCGTGCTGACTGGAGGGGTACTTTTGATCACACTCCCAGTAGAGTTATTTCTTTTCTTAAAGCTTAGAGTATGGTTGAGAAGGGGTGTGACACGTATTTAACTTATGTGAGGGATGTCAGCATTGATACCCCTTCAATTAATTCAGTCCCAGTAGTACGGGATTTTTTCGATGCGTTTCCAACTGATCTTTCGGGCATGCTGCCCCATAGAGATATTAATTTTGGTTTTGATCTTTTGCCGGGCACCCAGCCCATTTCTATTCCTCCGTATCATATGGCTCCTCCTGAGTTGAAGGAGTTGAAGGATCAGTTACAAGAATTGCTTGATAAGGATTTTATTCAGCCCAGTGTATCACCTTGGGTTGCTACTATCTTGTTTGTGAAGAAAAATAATGATTTTATGCGTATGTGTATTGATTATCACTAGTTGAACAAGGTTACAATGAAGAAGCATTATCATTTGCCTCGTATTGATGATCTGTTTGACTAGCTTCAAGGCACACAGGTGTTTTCTAAAATTGACTTGCGCTCAGGTTACCATCAGTTGAAGATTCGGGAACCAAATGTACCGAAGACTGCTTTCAGGACTCAGTATAGTCATTGTGAGTTCCTTGTTATGTCATTTGGGCTGACCAATTCCCCATTAGCCTTTATGCATTTGATGCACAGTGTGTTCCGTCTGTATCTTGACTCGTTCGTCATTGTCTTTATTGATAATATTCTGGTGTATTCTCGGAGTCGGGAAGATCATGAGCAGCACCTGAGGATAGTGCTTCGGACCTTGAGAGAAAAGACATTATATGCTAAGTTCTCGAATTGTGAGTTTTTGTCAAATTCCGTGACATTCTTAGGCCACGTGGTATCGAGTGAGGGTATTCTGGTGGATTCAAATAAAGTTGAGGTCATGTAGAGTTGGCCTAGACCATTCTCATCTACAGAGATCTGCAGTTTCCTTGACTTAGTGGGTTACTACTGCTATTTTGTTGAGGGGTTTTCATCTATTGCATCCCCTATGACCAGACTGACCCAGAAGGGTGCTTCGTTCGAGTGGACGGAAGAGTGTGAGGCGAGCTTTCAGAAGCTCAAGACAACTTTAACTACAACCCCAATTTTGATACTGCCTACAGGTTCGGGGTCTTATACGGTCTATTGTGATACCTAGAGGATTGGCCTCGAAGCGGTGTTGATGCATGACGATAGGGTGATTGCCTACGCGTCTAGACAGTTGAAGGTACATGAGAAAAATTATCTGATCCACGATCTTGAGTTAGCTGCCATTGTTCAAGCCTTGAAGATCTGGAATCATTAGTTGTATAGTGTTGCCTGCGAGATTTATATTTACCATCGGAGCTTGCAGCACCTGTTCAAGAAAAATGATCTAAATTTGCGCCATAGGAGATGGTTAGAGTTACTAAAGGATTATGATATCACTATTTTGTATCACTCGGGCAAGGCCAATGTGGTGGTCGATGCCTTGAGTCGCTAGGCAGAGAGTTTGGGGAGTTTGGCTTATTTACCAGCATCGGAGAGACCTATGGTAATGGATGTTCAGGCCCTAGCCAGCCAGTTTGTGAGATTGGATCTTTCGGCGCCCAGTCGAGTTCTAGCTTACGTGGTTTATCGGTCTTCCTTATTTGATCTTATGAGGGAGCGACGATATGATGACCCTCATTTGCTTGTCCTCGAGGACAAGGTTCTGCACGGTGATGCCAGAGATGTAACTATTGGTAATAATGGGGTATTGAGGATGCAAGGTAGGATTTTTGTACCCCATGTTGATGGGCTTCGAGAGTTGATTCTAGAAGAGGCTCATAGTTCGCGGTATTCCATTCATCTGGGTGCTGCGAAGATGTATCAGGATTTGAGGCAGTACTACTGGTGGAGGTGGATGAAGAAGGATATAGTTGGAATTGTAGCTCAGTTCTTAACTGTTAGCAGGTGAAGTATGAGCACCAGAGACCGGGTAGGTTACTTCAGTAGACAGATATTCCGGTGTGGAAGTGGGAGCGGATCACCATGGACTTTGTAGTTGGGCTACCACGGACTTTGAGAGAGTTCGATACTATTTGGGTAATTGTGGATCAGCTCACCAAGTCCGCTCAGTTTATTTGTTTGTGTACTACTTATTTCTCAGAGTTGTTGGCGGAGATCTATATCGGTGAGATTGTTTGTATGTAAGGTATTTTGGGTTCCATCATTTCAGATAGAGGTATGCAATTCACATCACAGTTCTGTAGAGCCGTTCAGCATGAGTTGGATACTCGGGTGGAGTTGAGTACAACATTTCACCCCCATACGGACGAACAATCCGAGCACACTATTCAGATTCTTGAGGATATTCTCCATGCATGTGTGATTGAGTTTGGAGGGTCTTAGGATCAGTTCTTGACATTTGCAGAGTATGCTTACAACAATAACTATCAGTGCAACATTCAGATGGCACCGTGTGAGGCTTTATATGGTAGGCAGTGTAGATCCCCGGTGGGTTGGCTTAAGTCGGGTGAAGCTAGATTATTGGGCACAAACTTAGTTCAGGATGCCTTGGGGAAGGTTAAGGTGATTCAGGATAGAGTCCGTACAGCCCAATACATACAGAAGAGGTACGCGGACCGGAAGGTTCGTGATGTTTCCTATATGGTTGGAGAGCGGGTTTTGCTTCGGGTTTTGCCTATGAAAGGCGTTATGAGATTTGGGAAGAAAGGGAAGTTGAGTCCAAGGTTTATTGGCCCTTTTGAGATATTGAGGCGTGTTGGGGTGGTTGCTTATGAGCTTGCTTTACCTCCCAGCTTAGCAGAAGTTCATTCGGTATTTCATGTTTTGATGCTCCAGAGGTATCACGGTGATCCGTCACATGTGTTGGATTTCAGTTCAGTCCAGTTGGACAAGGATCTATCCTATGTTAAGGAGCCAGTGACAATATTGGATAGACAGGTTAGGAAGCTAAGGTCAAAGAACATTGCATCAGTAAAGGTTCAGTAGCGGGGCCAGTCGGTCGAGGAGGCGACCTAGGAGACCAAGAAGGACATGCGTAGTCGTTACCCTCATCTTTTCACTACATCAGGTATGTCTTTATGCTCGTTCGAGGACGAACGAATGTTTAAGTGTACGATGATGTGATGACCCGGCCATCATCTTAAGAATTTACGCCCCGATCCCCCATTAACTGCTTTCCCCAAGTTTATTTCTGCTATTTTGATTTGCCAGGATGTTCGGTTTTGAGTTTCGGAGAGTTTTGGGATACTTTGTCCTTAAATGAGAGCTCAAGTGTTGGAAAGTTGACCGTAGTAAGAACAATGTGAAGATGGATTCGGAATGGAAATCCGATGGTTCCATTAGCCTTGTTGGGTAATTTTGGGCTTAGGGGCGTGTTCGGATTGTATTTTGGAGGTCCGTAGCTAATTTAATCTTGAAATGATGAAAGTTGAATTTTTGAAGTTTACAGTTCGATAGCGAGATTTTTATCCGAGGGTCGGAATCGAATTCCAGAAGTTGGAGTAGCTCCGTAGTGTTTTATTTGACGTGTGTGCAAGATTTCAGGTCATTCGGACGAGGTTTGATCAACTTTTTGATCGAAAGCGTATTTTTAGAGTTTTTGGAATTCTTAGGCTTGAATCCAATGAGAAATAGGCGTTTTGATGTTGTTTTGTGCGCTCCGAAGGTTAGAACAAGTTTTAATGAGGTTATAGGATATGTTGGTATGTTTGGTTGAGTCTCTGGGGCCTCGGGTGAGTTTCGGGTGGTTAACCAGACCATTTCTTGATGTTTGAAGTTGCAAAAAAACTGCTGGTGTGTTGCAGACCAGTTGTTCTTCGCGTTCGCGGCTGGCCATCGCGTTCGTGAAGCGATAGGACGTGGAGCTGAAGGTTTAGCCTTTGCGTTCTTGAGGGAGGTCTCACGTTCGAGAAGGGCTGGGGCCTTGATCTACGCATTCACAAGAAGAGAGCCGTGTTCGCGATGGGTTGGGAGCTGAGCCTTCGCGTTCGCGAAGAAGGGGACTCATTCGCGAAGAAGGAGATGCGTTTGCGAAGAAGGAAAAATTGTCAACGTCAATTTGTGCTTCGCGAGCGCAAAGGTTTGACCATGTTCGCGATTAAGGGAATCCCTAGGAAGATTCTTAAAACCCAAAATCGAAGGTTTGAGCCATAATTCATATTTTGGACTTGGGAGCTCGGGAGATTGCGATTTTTTGAAGAGATTTTCACCTGGGCGATTTGTGTACGTAATTCCTATTCAGTTTAGACTAATTTCCATGTATCCACACTTAAATTCATCCTTTAATTTCGAAATTTTGGTGGAAATTGGGGGAAACGTTCTTAGACCAAGAAATTGAGTTTTGATTGGGGATTTGATATCGGATTGGGATAATTATGATACGGTTAGATTCGTGAGAGTGTGAGGATTCTGAAAATATAAATTTTTACCTGATTCCGAGACATGGGTCCGAGGGGTGTTTTGGTTATTTTATATAATTTCATGTATTAGCTTAGACTTTAATTGTAGAATCAGTTACTTGAAGTGTTACTCACATTATACAATTGAATTGAATAGATTTGGGCCATTTGGAGTCGAGTACTCGTGGCAAGAACATGGTCTCAGATTGATTTTGAATCGGTTCGAAGTAAGTGGCTTTTCTAACCTTGTGTGCTAGACTTTCCCCTTAGGATTGGTATATTTGGTAATTGAAATGCCTTGTACGTGAGGTGACGAGTGCGTACTTGTTCTAATTGTTCGAAATCCGATTTTCTTTATGTAATTACTAGTATGTTTCCTTTCCTGTCTTTATTAGTTGCACTATTAAGTATATTGTTAGCTTAGGAAAAGCATGTCCAAGTGACTTAATTGCTTTATTTGTTCAACCTGTTTTACCTAAATTCTATGCAGCATGCTAGGATAGAATTACTAGTTTGCCTTAATATGAAATTTGCCATTTTTGAATATATTTTCCTGTTGCTGCTGTGTATTTATTTTGGGACTACGGATGTGGAATTCCAGTAGCTCCCTCTTGTCTATTTATTTTGGGACTACGGATGAGGGATTCCGGTAGATCCCCCTGCATAGTTATATGGAACTATGGGAATGCACTTGGTAGATTCCCCCAGTACTGGGTATTTACATTTGGGACTACGGAACGGGATTCCGGTATATCCTCGCGCACTATGAGTTGGACTATGGGATGGGACCCCAGAAGATCCATTGGATATGTACATATGGTACTACAGGACGGTATCCTGGGAGATCCCCGATTGTTATTATTGGTGCTGAGCTGTAATTTTTCTCTATGTTTACCTTGTTTCTGTATAGTTGTTGTTGTCCTGTATATCCTGTGTTATTTTACTGTTGTACTTAATTATAATGTTTTGTTCTATTCTATTGACCTTATTATTTTATTTAACCTTAGTAGGGCCCTGGACTTCTCATCACTACCCAACCAAGGTTAGGCTTGGCACTTACTGAGTACTGCTATGGTGTACTCATGCCCTTTCTGCACATGTTTTTCATGTGTAGATCCATGTACCGCTACTCAGGCCTACCATCTTTGAGGGAGGCGACCACTATAGAGACTTCGAGGTACATCTGCCGCGTCCGCAGACCGAAGAGTCTCTTTCTATTCTAGCTGTTAGACATTGCCCTTCTGTATTTTCTTCCTTTTTAGATATTCTGGATTTAGACTGTTAGATATTCCAAAGGCTTGTGTTTCCGTGAATTTCTGGGTATTGGGATAGTGTACTTGGTTTTGAGAATGTTGTGTTATGTATGCCGAGCGACATTATAACTATTGTTTCCATTCAGTTATTTTGGTTTTTTGATTATTTCTTCTACAAGTTTCATTTATGTTCTGCATTTGTTAGGCTTACCTAGTCATAGAGACTAGACGCCGTCACAACAGTTCACGGAGGGCAAACTAGGGTCGTGACATAAATAGACTGCCACTATACAAAAATGATACAAATAGGATGGTCTTTGTATTATTTTTATACAATAAACTGTCACTATAAAATAAATAAACTAAATAGACTGCCAGTATACAAAACATATACAAAATAAACCGTCGCTATAGAACAAATATACAAAATAGACAAAAAATATCAATTGAATCCGTCGATAAATGGCTACATCCGCTCCTACTCAACAATGGTAGTACATTTTTTTATAAAGGCTCTAGGGGACACTGATTATTATTAAGCATTAAAAGTAAAGAGAGTTATTATAGTGCTGGACTGATCTTATCAAAGCAGTCCCTAGTTTGTCTTTGCGGAAACTAAATAAAGAAAATTAAGATGGTTTACTCCAGAAGTGCTCGCCACACTCGATATTAGTATGTGAGTTTCAGTTGCTCCCAAACTTTGCTAGTGTGTGCGCCACTTGGTTTCTTTTGCGGTAGACATGCCTAACTTTTGGTTGGTTCAGAGCTTCTAACAGGAACCTGCAATCATGTAGAAGATTCCCATTAGCTTTATGTGAGAATTTCCATGCAATGATTGTAGTAATACCTGGCTATCTATTTCCTCTATAAACAAAATTATTTTTTTTGAACACAAGTTCTAATACTTTCAGAAGGGCAATTATTTCAGCTTGGATGGGGGATGAGGCCATTGTGTGGTAAGAGAAACTATCAATCCATTGACCTTCGTAGTTTCTAATGATTCCGCCTGCTCCTTCGTTATCAGAGTTTTTTTGGTATGCATCATATATGTTAAGTTTATAGATGTTGTGTGGTCGGGGTTCCATTTTATTAGTGTTTTGTTATCGTAAGACGTTTGAAGTTCTGATTTGTGAGACAGATATATTCCATAGCATACATAATTATTTTCCTAGTATCAATGTGGTGGAATCATTATTGAAGAGGTTATGGTTGCGGTTTAGCCAAATATGCCTAAGGATAATAGGGGTTATTATTGCCATTGTTTGGTAATAGGATGCTTTCATCTGATGTACTATTTTGTTTTATCCAGTCAAGGTGATTTAAAGATGTTGGTGGCCTGAGCAACACTCTCCATAAGGCCCACTAGACGAACAAAATCATCATGAAGCACTAGGGTGGCTATGAACCCCTCTAGAACCTGAGCTGGTCCGACAGGAACAGTCTGGGCTGGAACCTCATCATCAAAATCCACCCGAGGCTCTGCTACTGGTGCTGCTGCTCGAGCTCTGGGCTGAGCCTTGCCCCCGCCTCGGCCTCTGGCATGGCCTCGGCTTCGTCCTCTGCCCCTCATAGGAGCTACCACTGGGGGCTCTTGCTGCGGCTCAGCTGAAGATACAGTGCATGTTCTCGCCATCTGCGAGAGAATAGAATAGAAGAGTTCAATTAGCATTGAAAGAACAAAATTGCATGACTGAGAAAAATACAAGTGAAACTATTCCTAACTCCATAACCTATGGAAGATAAGTACAGACGTCTTTATACCGATCCTCCAGACTCTACTAAGTTTGCTCATGAATTATGAGACCTAGGAAACCTAGTGCTCTGATACCAACTTGTCACGACCCGGAATTCCTACCATCGGGACCGTGATGGCACCTAACATTTCACTTGCTTGGCAAGCCAAAGTTAGAGAGTTCACAAATCAACTTCAACAAATTTTTAATAATAGAATTTAGTTAAGTCAATCAAAAGCTAAACAGAGTTTGTGGAATATTATAAAACCTAAAGTAACTGAAACTTTTAGGATCTGGAGTCACAACTCATAAGCTACTACGATTTACTACATACAAAATCTGAAAGATATTACAATGTTCTGGAAGAAAAAACAGTAAAGAAACAAGTCTAGGAAGCTACTCTAGGATCTACGGACGCCAGCAGATCTACCTTGGTCTCTCGTCAATCAAGTCCTGCTGCTAAACTCGGGGTCAACTCAAGCCAGTACCAAAATCTGCACAGAAAGTACAGTATCAGTACAACTCACCCCATGTACTAGTAAGTGTCGAGCCTAACCTCGACGAAGTAGCGACGAGGCTAGGACAAGACACATACATAAATCTGTGCAGTTAAACAATACATGAGCACAATAACAACTAGTAGAAGCTAAACAAATAATAACGGGAGGGGGGAACATGCTAAGGGGGTTACAAGATAAAGAATCACAGAAGTAAAGAAATTTAAGTAGCTAGTACACCTTGAACCAGTAATAACAAGTAAACACAGCAATGGAAAATGCACGACATCACCCTTCGTGCTTTTACTCTCAACCTCACCAGATAATCAATAGAAACGGCACGGCATCACCTTTCGTGCTTTTACTCTCAACCTCACCATATTAATCAAATTAGAATGGCACGACATTACCCTTCGTGCTTTTACTCTTCACTTCACCAAATAAATCAAATAAGAATGGCACGACATCACCCTTTGTGCTTTTACTCTCAACCTCACCAAATGAATCAAATAAGAATAGCATGGCATCACCATTCGTGCATTAACACTCTCCCTCACCAAAACAAGGAACTATAATAATAGAGAGATAGAAGTGACAACAACAAGTCTTACTTTAACATTTTTTTCCCACAATATCGACCTCAACTTTGAGTCAATACCTAATCAATACCAAAATTCGTACATATGATAAGAACAATCAACATAACAATAAACTAGTCTATACATGGATAATATAATCATGGGAAGCTACAATTTTATGAATAAGACTCACTAGCATGTTATGACTCAACAACAACGCGTAAGTACTCGTCACTTCACCTATGTGTTGTACTCAACATTCAAACACATAGCAAATAGGCAAATAAGACCTAATCTCTCAAGGCAAGGTTAACCACGACATTTACCTCGCTCTGCGAGCCACTCAATGCTCAATTACCGCTTTTCCTCTTGTATCCACATCCGAACCACTCGTATCTACCCACAATTAACTCAATAACATTAATAATTGCTAAAGGACTCAACTAGAATACATGAATTAAATTTCCCAAACCTTCCCCCAAAAAATAAAAAATCAACCCCGGGCCCGCTTGGCCAAAATTCAAGGTTCGGAACAAAATCTATTTACCCATTCATCCCGAGCCCGAATATGGAATTAGTTTATGAAATTCGACCCCGAATTGAGGTCAAAATCCCAATTTCCCAAAAATCCCTAATTCTACCAAACCCCAAATTCCTACCATGGAAATCCTAGATTTTAGGTTGTAAATTCATGAAATGCAACGGGTAATTGAAAGAAAATGGTTTGGAATCACTCACCAACACTTTGGAGAAGAAATTAGCTTGCGAGAATCGTCCCTAGGTCATTTGGCTTTTGAAAATCTGAAAGAATGAGCTAAGTCCCGTAATGCGATTTTAATAGATGGGCGACAGTATTCATCGCGTTCGCGAGGACATTGTCGCATTCGCAAAGGGCATCCTCCTAAGGACTTACGCGATCGCGGGAGGCACTACGCGTTCACGAAGGTTTAGCCCGCCTCACCTTCGCGTTCGCGAGACAATGCTCGCGTTCGCGTAGAGTTTCCTGGGTCCCGTGCCCAACCTAGATAGAGCTACGCGTTCGCGTTCGAAGGGTCGGGTTTGCGTAGAGCAACTCCCCTCAATGCTCCGCATTCGTGACCAGGGTCTCACGTTCGCGTAGAGTAAAATCCTCCCCAGCCCAGATTCCCCTTCGCGATTGCGAAAATGGCTTTGCGATCACGAAGCACAAAATAACAGGACACTAGCTGCAGCAAAACACACCAGATTTCTAAGTCTAAAATATCTCGTAGCCTATCCGAAATTCACCCGAGCCATCGGGGATCCAAACCAAACATGCACACAAGTATAAAAACATCATATAGACTTGCTTGCACGATCAAATCGCAAAAATAACACCTACAACTACGAATTTAGCACCAAATCAAATGAAATTCTCAAGAACACTTTGAAGTTCCTATTTTTACAACCGGACGTGCGAATCACGTCAAACCAACTCCGTTTCTCATCAAATTTCACAAACAAGTCTTAAATATCACAATGAATCTGTACCGGGCTCCGGAACTAAAATATGAACCCGATACCAATGAGATCAAATATTAAACAAATTCATAAAACCATTTAATTTTCTGATCTTCAATTTTCATAAAAAATTCATATCTCGAGCTAGGGACCTCGGAATTTGATTCCGGGCATACGCCTAGGTCCCATATCGATACAGATCCAGGGGACTTTGAAAATATGAGTCCGGGTCCGTTTACTCAAAACGTTAACTGAAGTCAACTAAATCAACTTTTAAAGGCAAAAATTATTATTTTCATCAACTTTAAACATAAAAGCTTTTCGGAAATTCGCCCAGACCGCGCACGCAAATCGCGGAGGAATAAAATGAGGTTTTAAAGACTTCGGAACGCAGAATCGAGTTCTAAAATATAAGATGACCTTTTGGGTAATCACACAAATGCGATATAACCTTTTGGTTAGCATAAATATAACCAAAGACCGGTAAAAAGGGAGAATAAGCACATTTACTGTGTATTCTTCTAATCTTTTTATTTGGGTAAAATTCGCTGTGTATACCTAGTCGTTTACAAACTAGGAATTAATGTAGCTAGAGATAAGTCTTTGGCACTTGAAGAAAAACAATAGAAAGGCATGTAAACTTAATTTGGAGGCTGATAAGGAGAAACAAGTTAGGTATGCCCAACTCACATAGCTAATACTTGATAATAGCCGCAAAAATTAAAATTCTACGGCTATTTGCAAAATTATAAAAATAATTTGCCACAAAAATTAAGTTGATAAAGTTAATTCCTCATTTTAGCTACAATTGCTAGTAATTGTGGCAATAACTATCAAAATAGCTATAATTTTATTGCTACAAATAAAATTTGGTAGCTAATCATAATTTTTTGCCACGAATCAATAGTTACTGTAGCAGTAGTTACCTCTTAGCCCCAATAAATTATTTAAAATAAAATATTGCAGCTAAATAAATATTTTTGCTTTAAGTTCTAAAAAGTTGTGGCAATAGTTAAATGATATAGTCATAGATTTATTGGTATAATTGAATTATGTAGCTAGTTCTTAGTTTTTTGCCACGAGTTAAAAATTACAATAACTATAGTAAATTTTTTAACCACAATAAATTATTTGAAAGAAAATATTGTAGCTAAATGAATATTTTTGCTTCAAGTTATTAAAAGTTGTGTCAATATAGGTTAAATTAGCCAAATGTTTCTTGCTTTAATAGAATTTCGTAGCTAATCATTTATTTTTACCACGAGTTGAAACTTAATATAACAATAATAACCTTTTAGCCATAATAAACCATTTAAATCAAATATTACTAAATAAATAACTTTTCTTCAAGTTCTAAAAAATCATGGCAATAGTCATTACGATAAAATGATATAACCACAAATTTATTGCTACGATAAATTTTGTGACTAATCATTAGTTTTTGCCACAAGGTAAATTTTCCGTCCTAGTAGCAATCTTCTAGGCACATTAAAAATTTGAAACAAAATTTTGTAGTCAAATAAATATTTATCTTCTTATTTTAAGAAAATAAAAATAGTTAGATAATAGTTACTACTATTTGTCATGAAAAAATCAATAGATACAAATTTAAAGTGACGATAAATTTACGAGTTTACTATACTTTAGTCGTACAGTTTGCAATAATAGTATTTTAACCACAATTAGTTATATGTACAAAATTTCATAAGTGAATAACTTTTTTTCAATGACAAAAATAATAGTTGATCAAACAATATCAAGTTATAAAAATTTAATTTTAACTGTAAAAGTTATATTTTTCCAAAATAACATAAACTATAGTAATTATATATAGTTTGAAGTATTAATAAAATTTAAATATGCAAAAGTTAATTTTAATAAACCATTTGTATGCCAACTTGTAGCCTCTAAACTTATTAATTTGCTTTATTTATCAAACTCATATTTTATTTTATTGCACCTTGTTAGTTTTGGACGTTAATTATATATATTTGGTGTAAAATTTAAAATATATTAACATTTGTGGAGAATTTATGTATGCCTGGTTCTTAACTATTTTTTTTTATATAACTAGTTAGAGTAATTTCTTATATTTCGGTATTTATTTTTAAATAAGTCCTTATAAATTGAAGACTTTAAAATTTTTTAATAAGTACTTATATTTGCCTTTTATTCGTTTGAAAAGAAAATTTTCTTGCCTAAACGAAATGCCTATAAAAGAGCATATATTTGCAACAACAGTTTGCAGAACCTATCAAGTCAAATAATCCCCCCTTTAATTCCCTCCCAAAATGCAGTTCTTCAACTTCTTTTCCCTTTTCCTTTTTGTGTCATTCCTCTTTTTATTTAAGAAATGGAAGAATTCCAATAGCCAAACCAAAAGATTGCCTCCAGGTCCATCGAAATTACCTATTCTTGGAAGCATGCTTCATATGCTAGGTGGACTGCCACATCATGTCCTTAGAGATTTAGCCAAAAAATATGGACCAATTATGCACCTTCAACTAGGCGAAGTTTCTCTAGTTGTTATTAGTTCTCCTGAGATGGCAAAAGAAGTACTAAAAACTCATGACCTCGCTTTTGCAAATAGGCCTTTACTTGTAGCTGCCAAGATTGTATGTTATAATGGGACGGACATTGCCTTTTCACCTTATGGCAATTACTGGAGACAAATGCGTAAAATTTGTCTCTTGGAATTGCTCAGTGCCAAAACTGTCAAGTCATTCAACTCAATTAGACAAGATGAAGTTCATCGTATGATTGAATTTTTTCGATCATCTTCTGGTAAGCCAGTTAATGTAACAAAAAAGGATTGCTCTTTTCACAAACTCTATGACATGTAGATCAGCATTTGGACAAGAATATAAGAAGCAAGACGAATTTGTAGAACTAGTCAAAAAAGTGTCACACTTAATAGAAGGGTTTGATGTGGCTGATATATTCCCTTCACTGAAGTTTCTTCATGTGCTCACTGGAATGAAGGCTAAAGTTATGAATATACACAATGAAATAGATGCCATTCTTGAAAATATCATCAATGAGCACAAGAAGACTTCAAAGAGCGATGGTGAATCAGGAGGTGAAGGTATAATTGGTGTACTGCTAAGACTTATGAAAGAGGGAGGCCTTCAATTTCCAATCACTAACGACAACATCAAAGCTATCATTTTTGTAAGTACTATATACTGCATATTTCTATCTTCATTATTAGTACTCCTTCTATTCTATTTTGTGGGACTTGTTTTTATTCTATTCCATAAAGAATGACATATTTCTATATAAGAAATAATTTAACTTTAAACTTCTTATTTTATCTTTAATGACATGTTTTTATAGCCACGGGAATTTCATGACATATTTAATACCACAAGTTCGAAAATCATTTCTGTCTTTCTTAAACTTTGTATCTAGTTATACCGTGCCATATAAAGTGAAATTGATGAAGCATTATGATTTATGTTTAATACTAACGTTCTCAAATTGCATAATTAATTTTTGTACTTAAAGAGTCACTTTAGTTAGCTTCCAATTAGGACAACTAATCTTACTTTCGTCATAAAATTTACACATTTGAAAATTACAACAAATGTTATTTCAATCACCACAACTTGGCATTAGGATAACGAAACAAGTAGCAAAATAACATGATAATTTTTTTTTTTTTTGGGTTTTTGTCATTGAAAATTTAAAAGTTCCTTTAGGTGTAGAATAAAGGTAGTAGCACAAACGTAGTACAAATATGTTATTTGAATATTTCAGTAGAAATTTGTCATGAAGTTTGTAAGAGAAATGAATATTGTAACTTCCTCGAAAATGAAGGACCTCTTTGGTGGGGGAACAGAAACTTCATCAACAACAATTAATTGGGCCATGGTCGAAATGATGAAGAATCCAAGTGTATTTTCCAAAGCTCAAGCAGAGGTAAGAAAAATCTTGAGAGGGAAAGAAACTTTTGATGAAATTGATGTCGAGGAGTTCAAATACCTAAAGATGGTCATTAAAGAAACTTTCAGACTCCATCCTCCACTACCTCTTTTGCTTCCAAGAGAATGTAGAGAAGAAACAGACTTAAACGGCTACACTATTCCATTGAAAACAAAAGTCGTGATTAATGCTTGGGCAATGGGAAGAGATCCAAAATATTGGGATGACGTAGAAAGCTTTAAACCTGAGAGATTTGAACACAACTCTATGGATTATATTGGTAATAATTATGAATATCTTCCCTTTGGTAGCGGAAGGAGAATTTGCCCTGGAATGTCATTTGGTTTAGCAAATGTTTATTTTCCACTGGCTCAACTGTTGTATCACTTTGACTGGAAACTCCCAACTGGAATCAATCCAAGTGAACTGGACTTGACCGAGGCGCCTGGAGCAGCTTGTACTACAAAGAATGACCTACACTTGATCGCTACTCCTTATCAACATTGTCAAGAGTGATCTCATGGCGTCAAACCTTTTCTTAAAAGAAGAATCTTGCAATTGAATTTCGTTGTCAACCCCACCATTGTACTTTCTTCCTTTGCTGTTTTGGTATTTACCTATTTCTAATATTTTGTGTCTTCTTTCATATAGAAATATGCCACTATAGTTTTCGACACAAGATGTCCAATAAGATTTTCTGTTGTTTTTATATTTTGGAATAGAATATACTTACATCCTTGTATTATGAAGAGGAGATCAATTGATGGTGTCATCATATTCTGTTTGTATACTTTTGATCTTTTGGGCTATGTGAGATTTTAAGGTGGTGAATCTATTCCTTGTGAGGTAGGATTTTATTTACCTGTTTACTTTTATAATATGGATTCCTTATTCTACTAAATATGTTACCTTGTATACTTCAAGTTTGCATTGATGCAGTTTATATATGTACCTCCATATTTTCTTCATAGCAATTTTTAGAGCTGGTTAACTGAACAACACAATAAAAGCAAAAATGAACTAGTGATCACACTGGTCATCATAGTTATGATTGCTTATCAAAGAAAAGAACACAAAAATATTTGGATGTCTAAAAGTAACCAATAATCTGTCTTGCAAGCTAAGGTGAGAGGGAGAAGAACTATTTGATAACGGTTGCACAAGGTATATGACATGAGACAAATCAAATTTCTTCACCTTGAAAGCTTTCCAAGGAGGGAAAGGTGGCATTTGGCAAAGGTAAGAAAGGTGAAATGATTGATGTAGGTAAAATAGGAAAGCCACTCTCCCATGCTATAGATAATATTTGTTTGTTAATGGTTTAAGGCATAATCAGTTGAGTATCGCATATCTATGTGATAGAGGCAATAGGGATGAATTCACTTCTGATGGTTGCACTATTGTGGATGAACTCGTAGGGCCTATAACGAGTTCTTAAAGTTGTCTTAGGAATATCTGATGCTCTTTTCTTTAATTAATGGTATCCAGAAATCAAGTTAATCTTATAAAAGAAAACACTATATAATTGATCAAACAAGTAATCAATACGTGATAAAGAATGCTTGTTGTTTATGGTGACCTTGTTCAACTATATGTAACCAATATAAATATACGTTGACTTGTCCTTGTTCTTCACAAACAAGCTTAGAGCATCCTAAAATAAGACACTTCGTCTAATGAACCCCTTGCTCAACAAGTCCTGTAACTGCTCATTTACCTCCTTTTGGCAGGAATCATCTTATAAGTTGGGATTGTCACGGTCCAAAATTTTCACCCAAAACGTGACGGCGCCTAACACCACTTTCTAGGCAAGCCATCAACCAATAAGTAAAAACGGTGTCAACATAATATGTAAATAAAAGGACTTATTCTTTTGAGTGCATGAGCTCCAAAGAATAAGTAAATACATGGTCTGAATAAAATATAATATTGTCTGAAAGACTAAACATTGTTAATGTGAAATAAGGAATGGACGTCAAAGCCTGCAAAGGGATCAACAGTGCAACCGCAAAATCTCCCAGCTAATCCGGATCCGGCTCACGGGTAACTACCACGATCAGCAACACCTATATTTGCACACGAAGTACAGAGTACAATATAAGTACAATAAACCCCACATACTCCATAGAAAACACACCTAACGTCGAGCTAAAAGCAGTGACCAGCTAGGCAAGGTCCGAGGAACTAAAAAATAATAGCCTATGAAAGAGAATAGCTCAATGATAACAGACTCATAGCAATGCAATAAGAGAAAAAATGGGCACGCTTTTCAGGTATAATAATCAAGGCACAAATATTATATAATTCACTTAAACGGGTATTTAACAGGATAAAATTGTAATATCAAGCTCTAATCCTCAAGTACAGTTACCAAGTACCAACTAGCGTGAGGGATAATACAACTCCATGCCTGCATGTCAGTCATACATGCCAGATCAATAATTTTTTTTATAGTTAAATCATCAAGTATAAACAAATATCAGCACATTCGTCCACAATGCCCAAGAAACATACTATAGGCACGCTCACAGTGCCTGGCTCAAAGCCAATGGACCTTGACATACACATACTCAGCACTATACGAGTGCGTGACATAAGTCCCTCTCAAGCACATATGTATGATCTTGTGCTTGCATCCACAGATAATACCTGACTCCAGAGGGACATGTCCTTGCCCAAGCATCATTTAGATCTAAGTCAACGATCAGTATCATCTAGCCCGACATGGGGCTGATGCACGCATCACCTTAATATTAATACCACTCAGCTTAATATTGAGCCTGGTGTATGCGTCACCTCAATATCAATGCCAATACCACTCTATGACCCAAAATTAGTCATCAATTCTCTCAGGTCTCCATATGTTAGTATCTCACAGAAACACAATTCGATAAACAACACGGAATATAACCACGTGTCACAATTCAGCTCAAACTCATGTAACATACAAGGAAACCAATAATATGTGAGATAACATATCAAAATTGTACATAGAAAGAGATATAACACGCGAATATAATTATCATGACTGAGCAGTATAACTCAGCTAAGGTAGATAGCACAATATAGAAAAAATATCCCTACCATATGTCTCAAACAATTAAGCAGACATCTTAGACATGATTTCTAGCATGAATATAACTCACATAATCATATAATGAAACAAATATGATTACAAAGTTGCATGATAGTAGAACAAGGCATATAATAGCCTATGAACTACTCGGATCATGAATAATTACGGTGCATGCATATTCGCTCGTCACCTCGCATATACGTCACCCCCTAAAATATAGAAAATACAATAACCAATGGAAAATTAACCTCAAATTCAAGTTTAGACAAGTTACTTACCTCATCTGGCTAGTATTTAACCTCAAATCGTGTAAAACATCTCGATCTACCACTCCAATCTCACAAATCCAAGTCAAACATTATCCAAGGACATCAACAATGCCATAGGAAGTGATCCTATTCTATTAAGCTTCGATCTTTGAAGAAATCCCCAAAAGTCAACAAACGCCAGCCCAGATCTACGTGCCCAATATCTGAAACAAATACAAAAATTCGATGACACATGACCCGCCGAGTCGAAAAATATGTTTAATTTTCAAAACATATCCCAATCGGTACTCAAATCTCCAAAATACACTCTCTTAAAGTGCAGGCAAAAACCCCAAATTTTCTTTTAAAATTTCAAGTTTTAGGTGTAGAAATCTTCTGGTAATCAAGATATAAAGCCAAATCCAAGTGAAAATTGCTTACCTCCATTGTAGTAGTGAAATTGCTCTTCAAAATCTCATCTACTTGAAGTCTAGAGATCAGAATATGAAATAATAGGCAAAGTCTCGAAATTGGAAACATAAGTACTTTGCCCAGCATTACTCATTGCGATCCTGGCCAAGCTATCGCGACGGCAAAGCACAAACAGCCTTCGCCCAGGATTACTTCATCACGAACACAAATGTCCGTTGGGAACCCGATCACAAACTTACTAGCCTTCTGTGTACGCGAAGCTTCCTTGTCGTGAATGCGCCCATCCTCTTGCAAACGCAAAGTACAGAAACCTCCAAAATTACCCTATGCGAACACGATCCTTTGACAGCGAGCGCGAAGATCAACAGAAAACCAGAACATCAACAATCATAAAGTGGTTCAAAAATAACCCAAAACTACCCGAAACTCACCCGAGCCCCACGGGACCCCGTTCAATCAATCTAACAAGTCCAAATACATTATCCAAACTTATTCAAAGTCTCAAAACACCAAAATTAATATCAAACCTAAGAATCATCGAACAAGATCAATCTCTTAAGTTCATAAACTTCCTATTTTGAACCAAGCGTCCGATTCAAATCTAACCAATCCGGAATGAACTCAAACTTTGTACACAAGTCCCAAAAGACAAAATTGACCTATTCCAATTCCTTGGATAACAATTCGACCTCGATAGTCTCAAAGTCAGCTCCCGATCAAACTCGTGAACTCTTCAATTCTTCAAATTGTCAATGTTCGACAAATAGAGTCGAAACCTTCTAGGAACATCCAAATTCAAATCCGAACATAGGCTCAAGTCAAAAATCACCATATATACAAACTTATTGAAACTATCAAATCCCGATTCTCCGATCGTTTACATAAAAGCCAAACTTTGATAAACTCTTCCAACCTAAATCTTCCTAATTGAGAATTACTCTTTTAAATAAACTCCGAACCTCTCAAAAATTAAAACCAACCATATACGCGAGTCATAATGCACAATGTAAACCTTATAAGGTATTCATACCGAAATTCATAATACGATGAAGTAAAACACATGCTAGGTCCTTCGGAAATACATTTTGAACTTACGAACGCCTAGGATCATATCAAGTGTCAGAGTCTAAACACTAGTATCCATCACAAATGAATGATAACCCAAACTACCCTTAGTCACCATCCGTTTTTCCTTCATAAAATAAATAACAATGCCCATGGAGAGTCACTAGAAGAAACTGCCACTCAATAATTACCATATCAGAGAGAGCAAGTGTAATAGTCTTGACATGGGAATCAAGCATAACCCGACATAATTACAACTAATTCATACCTAATATAATATCAAAGTCCACAGGGCAAGTGTAAAAGCAAAACACAGATTTAAGGATTTTAAACTTAAGCCTAATAATTATCTGATCTGGAGAACACAGATACTACAATTAATGCAAGTCATGAAAGTGGCTAAGTTGATTAATGAAGGCAACCAAGACAAAAAGTGTATCAGTCATTGCAGATGGTTGTGCAAATCAACTGATGATGATTTAAATTGCTATACGCAGCCCCCTGCAAGGTTACTTTAGATAGCGGAATTTTCTATATAAGATTGGAATCCCCATTCTACTTAGTACAGAAGGAATTCTCCTATCTCTAGAAAGATAAAGCTACAAGCAATCTTTGGCATATATATTGATATTGACCCGCCTCTACAGGAGGTGGGTGGCAAGGGCGAAGCTACGTAGCCCAAAGGGTGGTCAACTGACCGTTTTTATCAAAAAATTACATGGTATATATCGGTAAAATATTAGATTTTAGTGGTGATATAACATATATTGAACACCGTTTATCAGAGATTTTTTTTACTTGTTTCAAGTTTGAACACCCTAGATGAAATTCATGATTTCGCCATTTGGGTGAAGATCAAGAGAAGTAAGGCCGGGCACATCATACTCTTCAGGTATTGTGTCATGTCAATTTCCATAGTAAATTTTTTGTGTATCTGCGCTGGGAGGTGCAGGATATTCTATTAAGGACTTGAATTTCAGGAACTATGACTGAAGAGAGCATGTACCTCATTGTAGGTTGCTCAACCACCAAGGAGATATGGTAGTACTTGGAGGAACCCTACCTTCAAGCAACTAAGGACAATGAGTTCTGACTTAAGCTTGTAGAATATTAAGTTAGGAATCAAGAGACTTCATGAATATTTGAAAGAATTTAAAGAGATATGCGATGAACTTGCAGCCATAGACAAACCAGTAGATGAATCAATTTGTCAATGCACTTAGAGGCTTTGGCATGAGAGAAGAGGAGGAAGAAGTAACTCAGTATAACTACAACATGGCATTTGCTGCATAAAGAGGTAGAGGTTGAAGAAAATATAATCAGAAGAGAGGAAACACAAACTATAATTCAAGAAGAAGAGGTTTTAGACCTGCATGACAAGGTAACACCAATGAAAACAATCAGTATCTTCAACAGACAAGGTAACACCAATGGTAAAGAGGCAGTTTTCCAAACAATTAAAAAAATTCAAAGTCATAGAGATGGTGAGTTCAACAGTACTGAGTTTGTCAAATATTTGGAAAATTGTGGGTAAGAACCTAGGTAATTGTATTCCAATCAAAGAGCTGACGAAGGGGATGAGCGAAACAGGGAGTCAACCGTTAGACAGTTGTCTTGCCCTAGTACCCCGAAAAATGGAATATCTGAGAGAAAATATAAGTACATAGTAAAAACTTGTTTGACACTAGTGTTTCATGCCAAACTGCCTCAATATCTATGTGTTGAAGGTTTCCTGATTGTTGTGTTCTTGACAAACACACGGACCTCATCAGTTCTGAAGAATGTGATTCCCTTTGTAAAACTTTATGGTGCTTTGATCACGCTCAACTCTAGTACTAAAAAGGATAAGCGGTCACTGTAAATATAATCCGGTCTAAAAGTCCGGAGTCGAATCTCACTGAGAACTAAGGCTTAACTATATCTGTTTAATATCATTAAAAAGACAAGTTTGAACAATTTTCTAAAGTATAAAGATTGAGATTTATATTTCTAACTAATTAACTAGCAAATACAAGAAAACGGTAAAATTATCAACTAACGAGACAAATGGTTGGAGACTAAATTAAGGAGGTTTAGAGTTATGATTTCCCCAATTGTCGGAATCCTTCTAGCTATGTTCCCTATAATTTTGCCGATGTATTCTCTACTGATCGTGAGCACGTTAGGTGGCGTAATTTTCTCTCGAGCAACTACAACAATTTACTAGACATATTCTCGCGAACTATGCTAGTTGGCTTTATCTAACTGCTCATTATGACCACGTCAAGGCTTTGTTATTTCTAAACCTGCCTTTAAACCCATTGTATTGATTTTTAACATACGTTAGGAGTGACGTTGTTCAACAACTACCTAAATATGTACTCTCTCTCGAGCACTACACACTAAATAGGCACAGTCAATTGATGGTCATTCAATCAACTACAATAAACACGTAGTTGAAAAAGTAGAGAAATCCAACGGCTCAATTATATAAAATCATAACAAGAATTTATCCTACAAAAGGTTCTATCAAAACCCTAGATAACAAATTAGCTATTCATAATAGTATGTAAAACTACAACAATAAAATTTATAACCACAATGAAAAAATAGGAAGAGGAAAGAAAAACTCGTAGAAGAATTCTCCGCCTTGCACCTATTGTGTCTCTGCCTCCTTAGGTCGAATCTGTGTCAACATTGGTCTCTCCTCCTCAAAATACCATTTTTTCATGTATATATACCAAGTAGGATCGGGCTAAAACAATTATACCTTCACCTACGTGAAAAAGGACATGTTTCAAGGCTTGGACGTCCGCGACCACGGCCCAGGCGCGGTACTTTCCTAGTGTATTTCCTCATCCTGCCTCAGGTCCGTGGTCGTTGTTTGGACTGCATTTTTCATCCTGTTGCTTTTGGAATTTGAAAACACGTAAAACATGTAAGTTGTATCCCTTTGAGTTAGATTTTCAACCATATATTATGGAGCCCAAATGGAGTTCTGAGCAAACAGTTATGTTTATTTTACTAGACAGTGCACAATATGCCTACTCGATTCTTCGTTTTATTGCTCTATCATCCGTTGATCCCTAAATACGATCCCGGCTTAATTTCTTGGGATTTTACTCAGACTTCATAGCTCCAAATAACTTGAATTCATTCCATAACATCTACATAGCTCGGAATCACTCCTAGAAGACATAAAACACATAATTAGTGCAAGACACTAACGATTAATTAAAGCTTAAACTCAATTAAAGTGCAGTAAATTTGAGTGTAATAAGCGACTAAAATACGTAATTATCGCCTATCATCATGCTTCCCTAAATTATAATATTTTAAAAGTCTTTGGTCGCATATGTTATTCATACATTAAGGGAAAGACTCAATTTTCACGAAATACGTACCCTTATGTGCTTATTAGTTATAGCAGTCGCACAAAGGAGACAAATGCTTTCATGCACCATCCATGAAACTTTTTATCTAAGAATTTTATATTTGATGAACTTACATTACCCTATGTGTGGCCAGAATAGTCTCACATTAATACCTTAACTCACTTAGCTACCTTCCTTGAGTTCTTTACTAAAGTGCAGGACACTACATATTCAAAAGAGGACTATTGCTTCAGGGAAATGTTGAACACTGCTGAGATAATTAATGGCAACCTTCTACTTGCTTGTGACGATCCGATCAGTCATTTTAATAATTTACACCCCGATCCCCCATTAACTGTATTCCCCAAGTTTATTTCTACTATTTTGATTTGCTGGGATGTCAGTTTTGAGTTTTGGAGAGTTTTGGGACACTTAGTTCCGAAATGAGAGCTTAAGTGTTGGAAAGTTGACCACAGTTGAAACAATGTGAAGACTGCTTCGGAATGGAAATCCGATGGTTCCGTTATCTCCGTTGGGTGATTCGGACTTAGGGGAGTGTTCGGATTGTGTTTTGGAGGTTCGTAGTTATTTTACGCTTGAAATGCCGAAAGTTGAATTTTCGAAGTTTCCAGTTCAATAGTGAGATTTTGATCCGAGGTTCAGAATGGAATTCTGGAAGTTGGATTAGCTCCGTAGTATTTAATGTGACGCGTGTGGAAATTTTCAGGTCATTCGGACGAGGTTTGATAGATTTTTTGATCGAAAGTGTATTTTTAGAGTTTTTGGAATTCTTAGGCTTGAATTTGATGAAAAATAGGTGTTTTGATGTTGTTTTGATCGTTCCGAAGATTGGAACAAGTTTGAACAATGTTTTAGGATTGGTTGGCAGGTTTTGTTGAGGTCCTGGGGGCCTCGGGTGAGATTTTGGTGGTCAATCGGACCATTTCATGATGTTTGAAGTTGCAAAAAACTGTTGTGTGTGTTGCAGACCAGTTGTTCTTCACATTCGCGAGTGGACCCACTCGTTCGCGAAGGGCCAGGATGTGGATCTGACGGTTTGGCCTTCACGTTCGCGAGGGAGGACCTGCGTTCACGAAGAGCTGGGGTCTTTGAACTACGCATTCACGAGAAGGGAGTCGATTTCGCGATGGGCTGGGAAGTTGAGCCTTTGCGTTCACGAATAAGGGGACACGTTCATGAAGAAGGAAAAATGGTCAACATCAATTGGTGCTTCGCGAACGCGAGGCTTTGAAGGCGTTCGCGAAGAAGGATTTACCTGGGCAGATTATAAAATTTCAAAGTCGAGGGTTTAGCCATTTTTATCAAAACTAGAGTTTGAGAGATCGAATTTGAGCGAGATTTTGAGGGATTTTCAGAAATATCAATTGGGTAACGATTCCTTACTCCTTTTTTCTTGTAACCCATTAATCTAGACATTAATTCATCATTTAATTTTGGATTGGAGATGAAAATTGGGGAAAATTGGAAGAAAGTTCTTAGACCTAGAATTCGACTTTTGATTGGGGATTTGACCTTGGATTTGGATAATTTTGGTATGCATGAACTCGTGAGAGCGTGAGTATTCTAAAAATATAAATTTTACTCGATGGCTAAGACGTGGGGCTGAGGGTCGCTTTGGTCATTTTACCTAATTTCGCGTATTAGCTTAGAATTTCTTTGTAGAATCAGTTATTTGAAGTGTTATTTACATTATGCAATTGAATTGAATAGATTTGTTCCATTTGGAGTCGAGTACTCGTTGCAAGAGCGTGGTTTCGGGTTGATTTGAAACCTGTTCGAAGTAAGTGGCTTGTCTAACCTTGTGTGGGGACCTTCCCCTTAGGATTTGGTATATTTGGTAATTGAAATGCCTTGTACGTGAGGTGACGAGTGTGTACTTGTGCTAATTGTTTGAAATCCGGTTTTCATTAAGTAATCACTAGTATGTTTCCTTTCCTCTTTTTATTACTTGCACTATTAAGCCTGTTGTTAGCTTAGGAAAGCATATGTAAGTGACTTAATTGCTTTATTTGTTCAACCTGCCTTACCTGAATTCTATGCAGCATGCTAGTCTAGAATCACTTGTTTCCTTAATATGAAATTTTAGCATTTCCGTATATTTTCCTGTTGCTGATGTGCAATTATTTTGGGACTACGGATGTGGGATTTCGGTATCTCCCCCTTGCCTATTTATTTTGGGAAAACGAAGGTGGGATTCCGGTCGATCCCCCTGCATAGTTATATGGAACTATAGAAATGCACCCGATAGATTCCCCCAGTACTGGGAATTTACATTTGGGACTATGAAACGGGATTCCGGTAGATCCCCGAGCACTATGAGTTGGACTACGGGACGGCATCCCGAGAGATCCATTGCATATGTACATATAGGACTACAGGACCGTATCCTGGGAGATCTCCGGTTGTTAATTTTGTGCTAAGTCACATTTCTTTTCGTGTTTTGCCTTGTCTCTGTAATAGTTGTTGTTGCCCTTTTTTTATATCCTGTGTTACTTTTACTACTGTATTTATTTATATTGTTCTGTTCTACACTGTCAAACTTTATACTTTATTTAACCTTAGTAGGGCCCTGACCTTCCTCATCACTACCCGACCGAGGTTAGGCTTGGCACTTACTGAGTACCGTTGTGGTATACTCATGCCCTTTTTGCGTATGTTTTTCATGTCCAGATCCATTTACTGCGACTCAATCGTATCACCCTTGAAGCGAAGCGGGTGCTCTAGAGACTTTGAGGTACATCTGCCGCATCCGGAGACCGAGGAGTCCTTTTCTATTCTAGCTTTTAAACATTTGCCCTTCTATATTTCTTTTCCTTGTTAGATATTCTGGAGTTAGAGTACTGTGTAGTGATCCTTAGCTTGTGATTCATGGGTTTCCGAGTCTTGGAGATATGTATTGGTTATGAGAGTTAAATGTTGTGTATGCCGAGCGACACTTTTAAACACTGTCTTATTACTTAAATTATGTTTTAAATTATTTTACTTCCGCAAATTAGTTTATCTTCCACAATTTAGGCTTAGCTAGTCGTAGGGACTAGATGCCGTCACGATGGTTCACGGAGGGTAAATTGGGGTCGTGACAAGTTGGTATCAGAGCTCTAGGTTCATAGGAGTCATGGATCACAAGCCAGTTTATTAGAGTCTCGCTGATCGGTACAGAGACGTCTGTACTTATCTACGAGAGTCTATGTAACTGTTAGTAAAATTTCACTTCATTTGATTTCCATGTCGTGTGATATTTTGACATCACAATTCTAAACTTCTGTATTCTATTCTCTCATAGATGGTGAGGACACGCGCTACCCGAGTTGATTAGGCACCTACGCCCCCTACTACAGTCGTCAGAGCCGGGGCCGGAGTAGAGGACGAAGATGTGCACGTGGTTTAGTCAGAGCACCTACGCGAGCTACCGCCAAGGTACCACCAGCAGTTCCGACCGGGGTCCAGGCACCTGACACGCCTACTAATACTACTACTCCAGCTCTTCAGGAGACTGGCACATTTCATGAGCATGTAAACCACTCTGGCTCAGGAAGGGTTTCTTCCCCTTGCTGCAGCTACATCTCAGGCCGGGGGAGGAGCACAGACTCCCATCGCCCGCACTCCTGAGCAGCGAGTGCATGTTGAGCATGTCCTTGAGATTATTCCTGTACCGCATGCAGTGTGAGTTCAGCTTGAGGGCAGGCAGAGGCTTTCGAGGAGGAGCAGTTGAGGCTTGAGAGGTTCAAGAGGTACAAGCCTCCTGTATTCAGCGGTCTAGCATTGGAGGATGCTCTGGGATTTCTAGATGAGAGTTACTGTATTCTCCGTACCATGGGTATATCAGGATTGAGTGGGGTTTCCTTCACTACTTTCCAGCTTTGAGGAGTCACCTATGAGTGGTGACGTACCTATGAGTTAGACAGTCTAGATGAGGCTACTTCACTGACTTGGACTGAGTTTTCAGATCTGTTCCTGAGAGAGTATGTTCCTTAGAGCCTCAGGGACGCATGGCGTGCAGTGTTTGAGTATTTGCGCCAGGGTGCTATGACTGTCTTAGAGTATGCTGTCCCTTACACTAGTTTGGCTAGGAATGCACCAGCCTTGGTTTCTACTGTTTGCGAGAGGGTTCGCCGATATATTGAGGGCCTTATTCCCAGCATCAGGTCCAGTATAGCTCGTGAGTTGGAGATGGATATTTCGTATCAGCTGGTGTTGAGCATTGCTAGGAGGATTGAGGGTATGTATGCTAGGGATAGAGAGGAGAGGAAGGCCAAGAGGTCTCGAGAGTCGGGCCATTTCTCTAGTGCCCGTGCCCCACCAGCAAGTCCTCATGGTAGGGATTATATGAGTCGCCATGTTCATTTAGCTCTTCCAGCAACCAGTGGTATTCCAGCTTCTCCTAAACCTCAGGAGCCTTATTATGCACCTCTTGTATCTAGTATGCCTCCTGCGCGGGGTGCTTTTAGAGGTCAGTCCAGCAGACCTAGCTCGAGCCAGTCACAGCCACCACGTCCTCCCAAAGCTTGTTTTGAGTGTGGTGACACACGTCATATGGTGAGGGATTTCCCCAGACTTGGGAGGGGTGCACCTCCATAGATTTCTCAGCCACAGCGTGCCCCGCAGAGTTCTCAGGCTATGGTTACAGCTCCAGTTGCTACCCTACCTGCTCAGCTAGCTAGAGGTGGAGGCCGGGGAGGTAGAGGTCACCCTAGAGGAGGAGGTCAGGCCTGATACTATGCCCTTCCTACCTGTACCGAGGTTGTTTCCTCCGATTCTGTCATCACAGGTATTATACTAGTTTGTCACAGAGATGCATCGGTTCTATTCGATCCAGGCTTTACTTATTCTTATGTGTTTTCTTATTTTGCTCTGCATTTGGGTGTAACTCGGGATTCTTTGAGTTCCCTTGTTTATCTTTCTACTCCTATTGGAGATTATTTTATTGTGGACCACGTTTATCGGTCATGTTTGGTTGCTATTAGTGGTTTTGAGACCAGAGGCAATTTATTATTTCTCAGCATGGTAGATTTTGACATTATCTTGGGCATGGACTAGTTGTTGCACCTTTATGCTATTCTTGATTGTCACGCCAAAACCGTGACGTTGGTTATGCCAGGTATTTCGTGTGTTGAGTGGAGGGGTACTTTAGATCACACTCCAAGTAGGGTTATTTCTTTTCTTAAAGTTTAGTGAATGGTTGAGAATCGGTGAGACGCGTATTTAGCTTATGTGAGAGATGTCAGTATTGATACTCCTTCAGTTGATTCAGTCCCAGTATTACGGGATTTTTTCGATGTGTTTCCAGCTGAGCTTTAGGGCATGTTGCGTGAGAGAGATATTGATTTTGGCATAGATATGTTGTCGGACACTCAGCACATTTCTATTCCTCCGTATCGTATGGCTCATCTTGAGTTGAAGGAGTTGAAGGATTAGTTACAGGAAATGCTTGATAAGGGTTTTATTTGGCCCAGTGTATCACCTTGGGTGCTCATGTCTTGTTTGTGAAGAAAAAGAATGGTTCTATGCATATATGTATTGATTATCGCTAGTTAAACAAGGTTACAGTGAAGAACCATTATCCTTTGCCTGGTATTGATGGTCTGTTTGACCAGCTTCAGGGCACACGGGTGTTTTCTAAGATTGATTTGCGCTCAAGTTACCATCAGTTGAAAATTCGGGAGTCAGATATCCCGAACACTGGTTTTAGGACTGGGTATGGTCATTACGAGTTCCTTGCTATGTCATTTGGGCTAACCAATGCCCCAACAGCCTTTATGCATTGGATACAAAGTGTGTTCCGGCCGTATCTTGACTCGTTCGTCATTGTCATTATTGATAATATTCTGGTGTATTCCCGAAGTTAGGAAGATCATGAGCAGCACTTGAGGACTGTGCTTCAGACTCTGAGAGAGAAGAAGTTATATGCTAAGTTCTCGAAATATGAGTTTTGGTTGGATTCAGTGGCATTCTTAGGCCACATGGTATAGAGTAAGGGTATTCAGGTGGATCCGAAGAAGATAGAGGCCGTGCAAAGTTGGCCCAAACCATCCTCAGCTACAGAGATCCGTAGTTTCCTTGGCTTGGTGGGTTACTACAGTTGTTTTGTGGAGGAGTTTTCATCGATTGCAGCCCCCATGACCAGGTTGACCCAGAAGGGTGCTTCGTTCCTGTGGACAGAGGAGTGTGAGGTGAGCTTTCAAAAGCGCAAGAAAGCTTTGACCACAGCCCCAAATTTGATACTGTCTACAGGTTCGGGGTCTAATACGGTCTATTGTGATACCTCGAGGGTCGACCTTGGAGTGGTGTTGATGCAGGATAGTAGGGTGATTGCCTACGTGTCCAAACAGTTGAAGATACATGAGCAAAATTACCATGTCGACGACCTTGAGTTAGTTGCCATTGTTCATGCCCTGAAGATCTGGTGCCATTATTTATACGGTGTACTGTCACGACCCCGATTTCCTATCATCGGAAGTCGTGATGGCGCCTACTATTGGAGCTAGGCCAGCCAAGTATTAAAACATTTCTGATAACATTCGCAACAATATAAACAAAACGAGACAATTAAATGAAAGTGGAAGTCTTAACTTATATAGAAACTGAATAGAAATGCGGAAAGTTTAACATAATCCTCTACCCAAGATTGGTGTCATAATGCTTACGAACTTCTAAGATTTATTAAATACAATCTCCTGAAAGAAAATTTTAAACTATTTGTTTCGGTACAAAAGATAACAAACTCAATAAGGAGAGAGAGACTTAGGGCATGCGGACATCATCAAGGCTACCTGGGTGTCTGTGGACTGAAGTCAGCTCCAGATCAAATCTTACTGCTGAGGTCCAAAAGCTGCTCCTAGATCTGTGCAAAAGGATGCACAGAGTGTAGCATCAGCACAACCGACCCCATGTGCTGGTAAGTTCCTGGCCTAACCCTGGCGAAGTAGTGACGAGGCTAGACAGGACCTACCAAAAACAAACTGTGCAGATATATGCAATAAAAGGAAATATATAGAATTTAAACATCTAAGAGGTGGGGAGCAGGCTATGGGGAGCTAATAGTTTCAAATAGAAATCCTCAATAACAAAAGAAGTAACAAAGCCAGAATGTCAACAATAATCAAAAATCAAAAATTTGCACGGCATCACCCTTCGTGCTTTTACTCTCGTTCTCACCAAAACAATACACGACATGACCCTCCGTGCTTTACGCTCTTCCTCACCCAAACAACAATCACAAGGCAAACAGGGTAAGGAAATCTATAACCTCGAAGTAAATCAAATAAGAACAAGTAATGAAAGAAACAACATAACTCGAATATAAACAAAGAATCAGAAAGCAACAAATGCACGGCATCACCCTTCGTGCTTTTACTCTCGTCCTCACCAAAGCAATCATATAAATAAAATATGCACGGCATCACCCTTCATGCTTTTACTCTCTTTCCTCACCATATAATCAATAAAATCGGCACGGAATGGTACATCGTGCGGCACGACATCACCCTTCGTGTTTTACACTCTTTCCTCACAATAGCAAACAATGCACAACATCACCCTTTGTGATTTATCACTCTTCCTCACCCAAGCAACAATCACAAACAAAGGGCAAGGGAGTAGACAAATAATGATAGAAATCTCGGCAAAGGAAAACAAATAAACAGCTAACTCCCGGCAAGGGAGCACAATTAAGCAGTTAAAAAAACCCTGCAGGGGAACAATATCAATAATCTCAGCATCCCGACAAGGGAGATAGTCAACAAAACAACAAGCATCCCGGCAAGGGAGCAATTCAATAATTCTTTCTCTTTCTTTCACTTTTACCTCTTATCTCACTTTACCACATGAGCCAACGCTCCAAAGGTGTTCAATCATTTCATAAACTTTCATGCTTAACGATATACTCGAGCCAATGCTCAAAGAATGTACAAGTCCTAATGCTTCCTCAAACTCTTCACATTATATGAAATTTATCAATTTAACAAGGAATAGGTATCGCAAAATCCGAATAAACACAAATAAGACTCACGGTCATGCTAGACTCCGATGTATAGATACTCGTCACCATGCTTATACACCGTACTCAAAAATTAGCAAATAGCAAACAACACTCTAACCATATTCCCTCAAGCCAAAGTTAGAACAAACACTTACCTCCGTCCAAGAATAGCAATCAACCCTCAAATACCGCCTTTCCTTTATAATCCGACTCCGAAACAACGATATCTAGGCATAACTAATTCAATAATATCAATAAAGACACGATAACAAAATCCCATAGCTTAGATATGAAGTTCCTAGCATTCTTCCAAAAATACCAAAATTTGACCCCGGGCCCACATGGTCCAAAAACAAGGCTCGGACCAAAATCCGATTACCCATAACCCCACGAGTTCAAATATATAATTTATTTTAAGATCGGACCCCAAATTGAGGTTGAATCACTTATAATTCCCAAAAACCTAACTCTACCCAATACCCCTAATTTCTACTTTGATTTCATGGTTTAGGTTTAGAAACTCATTAATTAATGAAGGAAGATGACGGAAATGAGTGGGAATTTACTTACCCAAGAAGCTTTGGTGAAGAAGTGCTCAAAATTCGCTCATGAGCTGTGGAGAAGAAGAACTCGTGTGAAGTATGGACTAAACCTCGTCACTGTTCTATTTTAGGTATTTAAAATCGCTGGGCAAAAATGCCCTATACGATCGCAAAGAAGGTAATGCGATCGTATAGGGTAAGGGGAAGCTGGTCATTGCGATCACAGAAGGACGGATGCGAACGCATAGAAGAAAAGGTTGTGCATTCCAGGCTTGGACTTAATGATAGCGAACACGGATTTAAGGTTGCGTTTGCATTGAAGGACCTGGCTAAGCTATGCGATCGCGGATGAATCTATGCGATCGCATAGAACAAATGTGGGGCACCTGAAGGATTACTCTATGCGATCTCAATGCTACCTATGCGATCGCATAGAACTAGATACCGGAACACCAGAACTGAAACTTCTGGAACTTTTCTAAGGCCAAAACCACTCTGAAACACTTCCGAAACACTCCCGAGCCCTGGGGGCTCCTAACCAAACACACACTCTAACTCAACAACATCCTACGAACTTAACCATGCGATTAAATCGCCAAAATAACATCATAAATGAGGAATCAAACCTCAAAATCATCACTTTTTCATCAAACTTGATAAACCTTCAAACTTAGAGTTTTAGGTCCAAAACACGACAAATGACGTCCGATTTCAACAAAATTTCACAGGAAGCGCTTAAACCACATATGAGACTTGTACCGGGCGCCGGAACCAAAATACGGGCCCGATACCAACGCTTTCTAATCCATTTTCATTTCAAATTTCCAAATAAATTTCAGAAAAACAATTTCTTTTAAAAATTCATTTCTCGAGCTCGAGACCTCGGATTTTGATTCTGGGCATACGCCCGAGTCCCATATTTTTCTACGGTCTGGGTCCGTTTACCCAAAATATTAACCAAAGTCAACTCCACTCATTTTAATACTAAATTTTAGCATTTTTCACAGAATTTCACATATAAGCTTTCCGGCTACGCATCCGGACTGCGCACGCAAATCGAGGAAACTAAAAAAATAAGGTCTTCAAGGCCTCAGAAGCATGAAAAAAAGGGAGAAAACAGGTGATGACCCTTTGGGTCGTCACATTCTCCACCTCTAAAACAATCGTACGTCCTCGAACGGACATAAGAAGGAAGTACCTGAGTCGGGGAAAAGGTGAGGATAACGGTCCCACATATCGGACTCGGACTCCCTGGTCAATGCCTCATGAGGCTGACCTCTCCACTGAACACGAACCGAAAGAAAACTCTTCGACCTCAATTGGCAAACCTGCCGGTCTAGAATAGCTACCGGCTCTTCCTCATAAGATAAGTCCTTGTCCAACTGGACAGTGCTGAAATCTAACACGTGGAATGGATCGTCGTGATATTTCCGAAGCATGGACATATGAAACACTGGATGTACGGCTGATAAGCTCGGTGGAAATGCAAGTCTATAAGCCACCTCTCCCACTCGATCAAGAATCTCAAATGGACCAATGAACCTAGGGCTAAGCTTTCCCTTCATCCCAAATCTCATCACGCCCTTCATAGGCGACACTCGGAGCAATACCCGCTCACCAACCATGAAAGTCACATCTCGAACCTTTCGATCTGCATAGCTCTTTTGCCTGGACTGAGCTGTACGAAGCCTACCCTGATTGATCTTGACCTTGTCCAAAGCCTCCTGAACCAAATCTGTACCCAACAACCGAGCCTCTCCCGGCTCAAACTATCCAACCAGGGATAGACATCGCCTACCATACAAAGCCTTAGAAGGAGCCATCTGGATACTCGACTGGTAGCTGTTGTTGTAGGGAAACTGTGCTAAAGGCAAGAACTGATCCCACGAACCTCCAAAGTCAATGACACAAGCTCAGAGCATATCCTCCAATATCTGAATAGTCCGCTCGGACTGCCCATCCATCTGAGGATGAAATGATGTACTTAACTCAACCTGGGTGCCTAACTCTCGTTGGACTGCTTTCCAGAAACGTGAGGTAAACTGCGTACCTCGGTCCGAGATGATAGATATTGTCACACCATGAAGGCGAACAATCTCCCGGATATAGATCTCAGCTAACCTCTCAGATGAATAGGAGATTGCCATAGGAATGAAATGCACTGACTTGGTCAGCCTATCAACAATGACCCAAACTGCGTCGAACTTCCTCCGAGTACGCGGAAGCCCAACAACGAAGTCCATAGTGATACGCTCCCACTTCCACTCGGGAAGCTCAATCCTCTGAAATAACCCACCAGGCCTTTGATGTTCATACTTAACCTGCTGACAATTCAAACATCGAGCCACATAGGCAACGATATCCTTCTTCATTCTACGCCACCAATAATACTGTCGCAAGTCCTGATACATCTTCGCGGCGCCCGAATGAATAGAGTATCGGGAGCTATGGGCCTCCTCTAAAATCAACTCTCGAAGCCCATCCACATTAGGCACACAAACTCGACCCTGCAATCTCAAAACTCCATCAGCATCTAAGGTAACCTGTTTGGCACCTCCGCGTTGTACCGTGTCCCTAAGGACACACAAATGGGGATCATCAAACTGTCAATCACAGATACACTCTAATAACGAAGAACGAGCAACTGTGGAAGTTAATACTCTACTAGGCTCAGAAATATCCAACCTCACTAACTAATTGGCCAAGGCCTAAAAGTCCAAAGCAAGTGATCTCTCGCCAACCGGAATAAAACCAAGACTGCCCATACTGGCTGACTTCCTACTCAAGGCATCGGCCACCACATTGGCCTTTCCCGGGTGATATAGGATAGTGATGTCATAATCTTTTAACAACTCCAACCACCTCATCTGCGTCAAATTCAACTCCTTTTGCTGGAACAAATACTGAAGACTCTTATGATCCGTGAACACCTCACACGCCACACCATACAGATAGTGCCTCCAAATCTTCAACACGTGAACTATGGATGCCAACTCCAAATCATGCAATGGATAGTTCTTCTCATGAACCTTCAACTGCCTCAAAGCATAGGCAATGACCTTGCCATCTTGCATCAACACTACACCAAGTCCAATACGAGATGCATCACAATACACTGTATAAGGCCCTGTACCTGTGGACAAAACCAATATCGGTGCCGTAGTCAGAGCTGTCTTGAGCTTCTGAAAGCTCGTCTCACACTCGTCCGACCATCTGAACCGGGCTCCCTTCTAGGTCAACTTGGTCATCGGGGCTGCAATAGATGAGAACCCGTCTACGAACCGACGATAGTAACCTGCTAACCCCAAGAAACTCCGAATCTCTGTGGCTGATGCTAGTCTAGGCCAGTTCTTTACTGCCTCAATCTTCTTTGAATCAACCTGAATAACCTTTGCTGATACAACATGACCCAGAAATGCAACTGAGCTCAACCAGAACTCGCACTTCGAGAACTTAGCATATAACTGACTATCCCTCAAGGTCTGAAGAACCACTCTAAGATGCTGCTCGTGCTCCTCCCGGCTACGAGAATATATCAGAATATCATCAATGAAGACTATCACGAACGAGTCCAAATAAGGCCTGAACACTGTGAGCACGTGATTTTTGCCCTATGAGAATTACTCCAAAAAAATTCAAAATAAAATGATTTGGTGTTGTTTGTGATTTATTTGTATATTTGTCTGTGCATGTTTATTTCTACTTTAATTAAGAAAAATACAAAAATATGTGTTGCATGCACATTTAAGATTTAATTGTGCACTTAGGAATTAATTGAACCATATTTTGTTTTTAAGAGAAAGAAAATCACAAAATAATGTATTTTTTGCATTTTTAACATTTCATGTCCAAGTTGTGTGATTTTTATTTGATTGTGTGTGTTAATTGTTATTAAAAAGTTAGTAGTACTTTTGTAAATTAATCTAGTCCTATAAGCTAATTTAGGATTTTTGGAATTTTTAGTTTTATTAGTTTAAGAAAATAAAGACAAAATGAAGGAGTGTTAAGTCATATTTGGGTCAAATCAATTTAAAGTCCAAACAATTTTTCTTCCCCTTTGAAATTGAAACCCGGATACCCAGCCCATACCTCATCCCCGACCCGGTCTGCCCGATAGCCCAAACAAACACCCCCCCCCTTCTTCCATTTTGCATTTCCATTTTTTAACCCCTAAACCCTAAACCACCCGCCCCCCCTTCTCTTCATCTTCTCCAAACCACCCTACATTTCTCCTCACCTCCATGGCTGCCCTTTTGCATCTTCTTCGAACCCACCACCCCCCATGGCTGCCCTTCTTCATCTTCTTCGAACCCATCACCCCCATGGCTACTTTCTTCTTCGTCTTCGTCCAAACAACCCCTCCTTCACCAGCGAACAACCATAGTCATCCCCCGTCCCCATCGTCCCTCACGTCCAGCATCAACCAAGCGACGAACAGTAGACCTGGCGTCAAGCAGTGCTGCTGCTGCTGCTTCACCTGTCCTTGAACGACCCCCTCTCACGCTGCTGCTTCACCCCTCGTCCCAAACGACCACCAGCTTCTGCTCCTTCACGCAGCTTCTTCGACCAGCCTACATAACACCAAAACGACCCTCCTAAGGTTTCTTCTTCTTCTTCAAACAAACAGCTTTCCACCTCTGGCCCTTCCAAAACCCAACGAAGAACAACTAGCTCCACGTTGCCCCCCTTCACACCATCACCACTACCAACGACAACCGTCGACTCCATCAGCTCGTAGACCACCTGAAATAGTCCGCCACTCCAGATCCGTCAGTTGTCATGCTCGAGCAGCCATGAAACTCGGGCTCAAAACCTTCAAAACCCTCCCTTAAAAATGACTCATCTTCAGTCCGCGAGTTCGAGTTTCCGGCAGGGTCTCGGTTCCAGATTTGCTCGAGTTTCTTGGAACATTAGCTTGAAGCTTGTGTTCGTTGTTTACCTTTGCTGTACAGGTCTGCTCAAAAGGTTTTCTGTGTTCAATCACTTGGGAAATCCATTTTTGGAAACAATGAAGGTCCATTTCCTTTTTCTTTTCATCTTTTTTTTGGTTAAACTGATATCAATGAGCTGCGTGTTTCCATGATCGAACGTAGTGAGCAGCAGTACAAGTTCATGAATCTGTCGTTCTTCTTGCTTGTTTCAATTATCTTGCCTCGTTCTAGTTTCTATCTTTTCTTAGTTATGTTGTGTTGTTTCTTTTCTTGTCGTTGTTCATCATTTCTTGCATATTGAAATCAGTTTGTTTTCATTCAGTATGTTGACAGTGTTCATTTGTTCTTGTTTAGGTTTAATCTTGAAGTGTGTTAGTTTAATAACTGAATCTTTATTATGATGATATTTGGCCCGAATTGAGTTTCAAGCTTAAAATGTGATTTGAGTTTGATGAATCTTAATGCCATTGATTCGGAGTTAGTTTTATGTGTTTAAATTAATCAATTGTTAGGATTTCTCACTTAAGATTGGTTGTAGCTGCTATAGTTTGGTTAATTGAATAGGAGGATTGGATATAGCTAATGGGGTAGAATGGTAATTTCAGTAGTTTCAGGGGTATTTTGGGATTTAAAGTCTTAAAAAATGATTAATTTGAGTGTTTCGTCCACTAAGAACTAATAATATTAAAATAATACATCGTTTAATACATAGTGGGGGACAAGACATATGGTAGTGGGAACTAATATATTTGTTTAATATAGTGGGGGACAAGACATTTGCTAGTGGGGAACAAGTCATGCAAGTGTGGGGAACAAAACATAATGGTATGAAAAGCTTAAAAAGGATTGATTAAAATATATTGCCCATACCTGTTTTGGGTTATAAATAGGGTCATTTCAAGACAGAAAGGGGCTGGTGTTTGGCAGAGGAAAAAAATCAGTTCTCTTTCAGCCCTTTTTTGAGAGAGTCTAGGCTGGATTTTTAACATTTAAAAGTTCAGTAATCTGAGAGTAAAAAACAGGCTGGTTATTTCTGGGATTTCACTGAGGTTTTAAGTGGTTTTTGAGTTTATTATTTTTGGTCTGCGTTGGCTTGTGTTGGTGCTGTTTCATTGAGTGTGTTGGAACCCTGTTGGTTTTCAAATCTGTCACTGGGTGTTCTGTTTGCTGGTTGTTGCTGGTTATTGCTGCTTCTGATTTCTTCTTTTTCTTTTTCTGCTTCTTATATTTCAAACATCCAGGTACATATCCTGTAATCTTCAAGCTTGTGGACACGAAATGAAATGCTGCTTGAGATGATTTCAGACTTCTCATGTTTTATTTTAGTTCAAAAGTGTAGTGCAATTATGTTTATTCGAATTTCATACCATTTGTATAATTGGACTGTTTGAGGTCGTGTAGGATTCTTAACTCATTTGATTTGTGTGAAGAATTGAAACACCAGTTTTAATCTGGTTTACCCCTTAATTCGTGTTATAGTTAAATCTGATATTTGTCCTATGATAGTTTAGCATGAGAGGTTAGTGATAGTTAGTAGTAAAAATCTAATTCTCAAATTGTTAATGATACGGCTTGTAGTTAATTTTGAAATAAGGGTAGACATGTAAGATTTGAACATTCTCGGCCATTTCAGTATATTAATCATAAGGACTGCATGAAAGTAATACCATTTGCCAAGGTTATATGGAGTTGAACTGCTTACTTTGTAAAAATCAATTAATTGCTGATAGTTGCTATTAGGTTGGCGAATAACCATGCCCGTCTGCATACTTAGGTTTCGATTTTAAACGGTTGGTGTTCATGACCCAATTATAATAGCTCTTAAACGATATAATTAACTAGGACTCCTCCTTTTATTTTAGAAATGAACTAAGTAGAACACTATAGATTACTTTAGGTTTGCCCTTTAAAGATAGTAAAAATGAGATGAGCCTCGCTGAATAAACACATAAATGGCGGGGGCCTCGTTCAATGTATACATTAAATATTTAGATTCCGGGACGTGCCGTTTAGCGAATTTCACGGCCCCGTCCAAAATAACAACGTGCTAGTCGCTTTAGGCACATATTTAATAATGTTATCTTCTTAAACTCGGGTGCACATTTATGTGACCCAAATCCAAATCTCAACAGAGTTGAAATGTGTCAATAACCACGGGTGTATTGA
Source organism: Nicotiana sylvestris (assembly GCF_000393655.2). Taxonomy (NCBI): domain Eukaryota; kingdom Viridiplantae; phylum Streptophyta; class Magnoliopsida; order Solanales; family Solanaceae; genus Nicotiana; species Nicotiana sylvestris. The sequence continues at coordinate 9,911,540 of NC_091065.1, read as the reverse complement.
TGTGACGTGGTTCGAGATGTATTTTCACGATGCTGCAATTCTCGGTAAAAATAATAATAATAAAAGCGGTACACAGTTAAAATTTGCACATAGGTTCAACATGTATTAAAATCAGATAAATTAGCCGAATATGACAGTTGAGCGACCGTGCTAGAACCACGGAACTCGGGAATGCCTAACACCTTCTCCCGAGTTAACAGAATTCCTTACTTGGATTTCTTGTTTGCGGACTGTTAAACAGAGTTAATCTTTTCCTCGATTCGGGAGACCATAAATCTCCCAAGTGGCGACTCTGAATTAAATAAATCTCCCAAGTGGCGACTCTGAATTAAATAATAAATCCCGTTTCGATTGTCCTTTAATTGGAAAAACTCCCTTTTACGCCCCCTGCGCGGTGTAGGTAAAAAAGGAGGTGTGACAAACACTCGGTTCATCAAATCCATAAAGGCTGCTGGGGCGTTGGTCAACCCAAATGACATAACCAAGAACTCATAATGCCCGTACCGAGTGCGGAATGCTGTCTTAGGGACATCGGATGCCCTAATCCTCAACTGATGGTAGCCAGATCTCAAGTCATTTGAAAATACCTTGGCACCCTGAAGCTGATCGAACAAATCATCAATCCTCAGCAGTGGATACTTATTCTTGATTGTAACCTTGTTCAATTGCCGGTAATCAATGTACATTCTTATCGAGCCATCCTTTTTCTTTACATACAGAACCGGCGCACCCCAAGGTGATATGCTATGTCTAATGAAACTCTTCTCAAGCAAGTCTTGCAACTGATCTTTCAACTCTTTCAACTCTGGTGGATCCATGCGATATGACGGAATATAAATGGGCTGAGTGCGCGGAGCCAAATCGATGCAAAAATCAATATCCCTATCGGGTGTCATCCCTGGAAAGTCTGATGGGAAAACCTTAGGAAACTCACGAACCACGGGCACAGAATCAATAGAGGGAATCTCAGCACTGGAATCACGAACATAAGCCAAGTAGGCCAAACACCCCTTCTCGAACATACGCCTAGCCTTCAGATACGAAATAACAATGTGGGTAGAATGACCAGGAGTCCCTCTCCATTCTAAACGGGGCAAATTCGGTAAGGCTAAAGTCACAGTCTTGGCATGACAACCCAAGATCGCATGATAGGGGGAAAACCAATCCATCCCTAATATAACGTCGAAATCCACCATATCTAAGAGCAACAAATCAACACGGGTCTCAAGTCCCCTAAACACCACAACACATGAACGATGAACCAGATCAACCACTATAGAATCACCCACTAGTATAGATACATATACAGGAATACTCAAGGCCTCACTAGGCGTAACCAGGTAGGGTGCAAAATAGGACGACACATATGAATACGTAGATCTAGGGTCAAATAGCACTGAAGCATCTCTATCACAAACCAAAATAGTACCTGTAATAACAGCATTAGATGAATCAGCCTCTGGCCTGGCTGGCAATGCATAACATCGGGGCTGGACCCCACCTCCCTGAATCACATTCCTGGGACGATCGGCTGCTGGCTGACCCCTACCTCTGGCGGTCTGAGCTCCACCTCTATGACCTCTACCTCCACCTCTATGTCCTCTACCCCCGCCTCTAGCTGGCTGGGTAGGCTGTGAAGCAGCTGGTGCCTGAATTATAGGACGAGGACCCTGCTGCTGAGAACTACCCAAAGCTCGAGGACAAAACCTGGCAATGTGACCCATATCACCACAAGTGTAACAAGTCCTCGACTGCTAAGACTGCTGACCCTGTCGCTATGACCACCTCGGAAACTTTGAAGTGGAGGTGCACTTATGGGAGCTGGTGGTGCACTGAAGGACTGCTAATCCAAATAATGTGTCTAAGAACCACGACCACCTGAGATACCATGTGATACTTGGAGAGCTGACTGAAAGGGCCTAGGAGGATGGCCTCTACCATACGAATCTCTACCTCCAGACGAGGTACCACTGAATCTGCCTGAATGACGGGGCCTCTTATCTGACCCATGACCACCTCCCTATGATAGAACCATCTCAACTTTGCAGGCCACATTGGTCACCTCCTGAAATGTGATCTCCCTCCCGACCTCCTTGGCATCTGAAGACGAATCGGCAAAATAAGACCATCAATAAACCTTCTCACCCTCTCTCTCTCTCTCTCTCGGTGGGAAGTATGATGAGAGCATGATGAGCTAAATCGATGAACCTAGTCTCATACTGGGTAACAGTCATGGAACCTTGCTGGAGGCGCTCCAACGTCCTGCGAAGATCCTCCCTCTGAGTGACTGGGAGAAACTTCTCCAAAAACAACTCTGCAAATTGGTCCTAAGTCAAAGACGACAACCCTGCTAGTCTAGCTAAGCAATAGTCTCTCCACAAAGTCTTGGCGGATCCAGACAAGCGAAATGTAGCAAAATCCACCCATTGGTCTCAGCAATACCCATGTTTCTGAGAATCTTGTGGCAGTTATATAAGAAATCCTGGGGATACTCTGAATAAACACTGCTGAATGTGGTAGTGAATAGCTTGGTGAATCGATCCAATCTCCACAGAGCATCGGCAGACATAGCCGCACCATCGCCATTCTGAGCCGCTGTACCCGGCTAAACTGCCACTACTGGCTGAACTACTGGAACCTGAACCTAGGGAGCTACCTGCTCCGGAGTACGTGTAGCGGGAGTCTGAACCCCTCCTCAAGCCTGAGAAGTGGCTGGTGCTATTGGAAGCAAACCCGCTTGAGAGACGCTCTCTATGAAGCCCAGCAATCAGACCAAAGCATCCTGAAGCACTGGAGAGGCTATGAAACCCTCTGGGATCTGAGCTGGGCCCACCGGAGCTGCTGGAGCTAAAATCTCCTCATCATAGTCAAAATGAGGCTCCACCTCTGGGACTGCTGCTCAAGGCTGAGCTCTGTCCCTACCTCGGCCACTGGCACGGCCTCGCCCTCGCCCTCTGCCCCTAATAGGAGCTGCTGCTGGGGGATCGGGCTGCTGCGCGGTCGATGAGTTCCTTACTATTTCATTTCGGCTGACCAGTTCCCCAACAGCCTTTATGCATTTGATACACAGTGTGTTCCAACTGTATCTTGACTCGTTCGTCATTGTCATTATTGATAATATTCTGGTGTATTCCCGGATTCGGGAAGATCATGAGCAGCACTTGAGGACTGTTCTTCAGACTCCGAGAGAGAAGAAGTTATATGCTAAGTTCTCAAAATATGAGTTTTGGTTGGATTCAGTGGCATTCTTAGGCCATATGGTATAGAGTAAGGGTATTCAGGTAGATCCGAAGAAGATAGAGGCCGTGCAAAGTTGGCCCAGACCATCCTCATCTACAGAGATCTGGAGTTTCCTTGGCTTGGCGGGTTACTACCGTTGTTTTATGGAGGAGTTTTCATCGATTACAGCCCCCATGACCAGGTTGACCCAGAAGGGTGGTTCGTTCCAGTGGACAGAGGAGTGTGAGGCGAGCTTTCAAAAGCTCAAGAAAGCTTTGACCACAGCCCCAAATTTGATACTGTCTACAGGTTCGGGGTCTTATACGGCCTATTGTGATACCTCGAGGGTCGGCCTTAGAGCAGTGTTGATGCAGGATGGTAGGGTGATTGCCTACGTGTCCATACAGTTGAAGATACATGAGAAAAATTACCATGTCCATGACCTAGAGTTAGTTGCCATTGTTCATGCCCTGAAGATCTGGTTCCATTATTTATACGATATACTGTCACGACCCGGATTTCCCACCATCGGGAGTCATGATGGCACCTACTATTGGAGCTTGGCCAGCCAAGTATTAAACATTTCTGATAACATTCGCAACAATATAAACAAAACGAGACAATTAAATAAAAGCGGAAGTCTTAACTTATATAGAAACTAAATAGAAATGCGGAAAGTTTAACATTACCCAAGATTGGTGTCACAATGCTCACGAAAATCTAAGATTTACTAAATACAATCGCCTGAAAGAAAATTTTAAACTGTTTGTTTCGGTACAAAAGATAACAAACTTAATAAAGAGAGAAAGACTCTGGGCATGCGGACGTCACCAAGGCTACCTCGGTGTCTCTGGACTAAAGTCAGCTCCTGATCAAATCCTACTGCTGAGGTCCAAAAGTTGCTCCTAGATCTGTGCAAAAGGATGCAAAGACTGTAGCATCAGCACAACCGACCCCATGTGCTGGTACGTGCCTGGCCTAACTCTGGCGAAGTAGTGACGAGGCTAGACAGGACCTACCAAAAAAACTGTGCAGATATATGCAATAAAAGGAAATATACAGAATTTAAACAGCTAAGAGGGGGAGCATGCTATGGGGAGCTAACAGTTTCAAATAGAAATCCTCAATAACAGAAAGAAGTAACAAAGCCAGAATGACAACAATAATCAAAAATCAACAATTTGCATGGCATCACCCTTTGTGCTTTTACTTTCGTTCTCACCAAAACAATACACGGCATCACCCTTCGTGCTTTACGCTCTTCCTCACCCAAACAACAATCACAAGGCAAACAGGGTAAGGAAATCTATAACCTTGAAGTAATTCAAATAAGAACAAGTAATGAAAGAAACAACATAACTCGAATATCAACAAAGAATCAGAAAGCAACAAATGCATGGCATCACCCTTCGTGCTTTTACTCTCGTCCTCACCAAAGCAATCATATAAATAAAATATGCATGGCATCACCCTTCGTGCTTTTACTCTCTTTACTCACCATATAATCAATAAAATCGGCACGGAATGGTACATCGTGCGGCACGACATCACCCTTCATGCTTTACACTCTTTCCTCACAATAGCAAACAATGCACGGCATCACCCTTTGTGCTTTATCACTCTTCCTCACCCAAGCAACAATCACAAACAAGGGGCAAGGGAGTAGACAAATAATGATAGAAATCTCGGCAAGGAAATACAAATAAACAGCTAACTCCCGGCAAGGGAGCACAATTAAGCAGTTAAAAAAACCCGGCAAGGGAACAATATCAATAATCTCAGCATCCCGGCAAGGGAGATAGTCAACAAAACAACAAGCATCCCGACAAGGGAGCAATTCAATAATTCTTTCTCTTTCTTTCACTTTTACCTCTTATCTCACTTTACCACATGAGCCAACGCTCCAAAGGGGTTCAATCATTTCATATACTTTCATGCTTAACGATATACTCGAGGCAATGCTCAAAGAATGTACAAGTCCTAATTCTTCCTCAAACTCTTCACATTATATGAAATTTATCAATTTAACAAGGAAAAGGTATCGCAAAATCCAAATAAACACAAATAAGACTCGCGGTCATGCTAGACTTCGGTGTATAGATACTCGTCACCATGCCAATACACCGTACTCAAAAATTGGCAAATAGCAAACAACAGTCTAATCCTATTCCCTCAAGCCAAAGTTAGAACAAACACTTACCTCGGTCCAAGAATAGCAATCAACCCTCAAATACCGCCTTTCCTTTATAATCCGACTCCGAAACAACGATACCTAGGCATAATTAATTCAATAATATCAATAAAGACTCGATAACAAAATCCCATAGCTTAGATATAAAGTTCCTAGCATTCTTCCAAAAATACAAAAATCTGACACCGGGCCCACATGGTCCAAACATGAGGATCGGACCAAAACCTGATTACCCATAACCCCAGGAGTTCAAATATATAATTTATTTTAAGATCCGACCCCAAATTGAGGTTGAATCTCTCAAAATTTCCAAAAACCTAACTCTACCCAAAACCCCTAATTTCTACTTTGATTTCATGGTTTAGGTTTAGAAACTCATTAATTTATGAAGGAAGATGAAAAGAATGAGTGGGAATTTACTTACCCAAGAAGTTTTGGGGAAGAAGTACTCAAACATTCGCTCACGAGCTGTGGAGAAGAAGAACTCGTGTGAAGTATGGACTAAACCTCGTCACTGTTCTGTTTTGGGTATTTAAAATCGTATGCTATCGCGAAGAAGGTAATGCGATCGTATAGGGTAAGGGGAAGCTGGTCATTGCGATCGCGGAAGGACGGATGCAAATGCATAGAAGAAAAGGCTGTGCATTCCAGGTTTGAACTTAATGATACTCGAACGCGGATTTAAGGTTGTGTTCGCATTAAAGGACCTGGCTAAGCTATGCGATCGCGGATGAATCTATGCGATCTCATAGAACAAATGTGGGGCACCTGATGAATTACTCTATGCGATCGCAATGCTACCTATGCGATCGCATAGAACTAGATACCAGAACACCAGAACTGAAACTTCTGCAAGTTTTCTAAGGCCAAAACCACTCCGAAACACTCCCGAGCCTTCGGGGCTCCTAACCAAACACACACACTAACTCAAAAACATCCTACGAACTTAACCATGCGATTAAATCGCCAAAATAACATCATAAACGAGGAATCAAACCTCCAAATCATTACCTTTTCATCAAACTTCATAAACTTTCAAACTTAGAGTTTTAGGTCCGAAACACGTCAAATGACGTCCGATTTCAGCCAAATTTCACAGGAAGTGCTTAAACCATATATGAGACCTGTACCGGGCGCCGAAACCAAAATACAGGCCCAATACCAATGCTTTCTAATCCATTTCACTTCAAATTTCCAAATAAATTTCAAAAAAACAATTTCTTTTAAAAATTCATTTCTCGGGCTCGGGAACTCGAATTTTGATTCCGGGCATATGCCCGAGTCCCATATTTTTCTACGGACCCTCAAGGACCGACAAATCACGGGTCCGGATCCGTTTACCCAAAATGTTGACCAAAGTCAACTTTACTCATTTTAATACCAAATTTTAGCATTTTTTTACAGAATTTCACATATAAGCTTTTCGGGTACGCGCCCAGATTGCACACGCAAATCGAGACAACTAAAAAATGAGTTTCTTAAGGCCTCGGGAGCATGAAAAAAAGGGAGAAAACAGGTGATGACCCTTTGGGTCGTCACATGTACCTTGTGAGATTTATACTGACCATCGAAGCTTGCAGCACCTATTCAAGCAAAAGGATCTAAATTTGCACTAGAGGAGGTGGTTAGAGTTGCTGAAGGACTATGATATCATTATTCTATATCACCCGGGCAAGGCCAATGTGGTGGTCGATGCTTTGAGTCGCCGGGCGAAGAGTTTGGCTTATTTACCAGCATCATAGAGGCCTATGGCGATGGACATTCAGGCCTTAGCCAGCCAGTTTGTGAGATTGGATATTTCGGAGCCAGTCAGGTTCTAGCTTGTGTGGTTTCTCGGTCTTCCCTATTTGATCGTATCAAGGAGCGTCAGTATGATGAACCTCATTTGCTTGTCCTTATTGGGTACACAAATCCGACCTTGCATCCTCAATACCCCATCATCACCAATAGTCACATCTCTGGCATCACCGTGCTGAACCTTGTCCTCAAGGACAAAGTTCAGCACGGTGATGCCAGAGATGTGACTATTGGTGATGATGCGGTATTGAGGATGCAAGGTCGAATTTGTGTACCCAATGTTGATATACTTTGAGAGTTGATTATAGATGAGGCCCATAGCTTGCGGTATTCCATTCTTCCGGGTGCCGCAAAGATGTATCAGGATTTGAGGTAGCACTACTGGTGGAGATGGATGAAGAAAGATATAGTTGGATTTGTAGCTCGGTGCCTCAACTATCAGCAGGTGAAGTGTGAGTACCAGAGACCGGGTGGGTTGCGTTAGCAGATAGAGATTCTGGAGTGTAAGTAGGAGTGGATCACCATGGACTTCGTAGTTGGGATCCCATGGACTTTGAGAAAGTTCGATGCTATTTAGGTGATTGTGGATCGGCTGACCAAGTTCGCTCACTTTTTTCCTGTGTGTATTACTTATTTCTCAGAGCGGTTGGCGGAGATCTATATCTAGGAGATTGTTCGTCTACATGGTATTGCGGTTTCTATCATTTCAAATAGAGGTGCTTAGTTTACATCACGGTTCTGGAGAGCCGTTCAACATGAGTTGGGTAATCAGGTGGAGTTGAGTACAACATTTTACCCTCAGATGGACGGACAGTCCGAACGCACTATTCAGATTCTTGAGGATATGCTCTGTGCGTGTGTGATCGAGTTTGGAGGGTCTTGGTGTCGCGCCCTCTTTTTTCTCGCAAAATCGGGTTTATGACATTTGGGAGGACAACTCGTTCCCTTTCGGGAATTGGGTTTTGAATTGAAGAGTCGCCACCTAATGACTAAAGTGCATTAGGACACTAGGAGGGGTTTGTTTTGAGTAACCAGAGATTGGATATGGGCTTGAAATTATCCCAAGGGGAAGGTGTTAGGCACCCCTCAGGATCCACTAGTGTGGTTCCTGACCAAACTACTGTTGTGATTTAAGTGCAAATAACACAAAGACAAATAAAAGCTTCAAATAAGAGGGGATTTTCACATAATGGTGACAAATAAACAAAAATAAGAAAAATGAACTAAAAAGAGTTGATTTCCTTAAAAGAAATAGTTTTAAAAGATTTAAAAGAAACAAAGAAAACAAAGGGAAGGGGAGTCCTAGATTTATTGATAATATGGATCACCCCACACAATATCCGGTAATTACTCCTCAGTGAGGGGATACAGGTGATGTTATCGCGTGGTCATCATATCCATATCTACCCTTTCCTACCCCGTTAAGGTATTAAAGCACGGAATGGTTACGTTTACTTGTTGCATGCTATTACCCGCCCCAATCCAATCAGCCGCGGAGGCACTTGGGACTACTAATCCTAAAGGGAGGAGGTATTGGGCTTATTTGTGGTTTCAAAAGGTAAAATACTAAGGCAACAAACAAAACACATATAGCAAGTTTATGGAAGCATTTAAACAAATAAAAAGGGATCAAGCAGACCTCCTTTAAACCAAAGAAAGAAAACAATGTAGCATGACTCGCATGTACTGTTTAGGGTCTGACTAAAACTTAAAAGGGTTGAGGCAGACCGTTTTGTTATATAGTTCAGATAAGAAGCCCGAATCAGGCCTGCCTGCTGGTTGTAACATATAAAATTTGATTCAGCTTATAAACTTTAACCCTATGGCTTGCCTAAGTGTTAGACGAATACCCTATAGGCATGATATCTACTGATTCTATAAACAATGAAGTAAACATGAATACATACTGATTTAAGAAAAATCGTCTGTTATTAAAGGTAGGCGAGTTTTACCAAAAGAGCATGCGTCACTGTTACTGGTTTTAGACTTATAAGCGAGTGAAGAGGTTCAGATTCGATTAAAGCCCATATAGGCATGCTTTCTATGTGTTGTCGATTTTGGACACTTTTATAAACATAGTAAAAAAATGCAGAAATCCTATAGGCATGGCATCTAGATGCTGAATTTCGTTTAACGCCTATGAACATGATATCTAATTGCAGTTGGTTATTTAAGACATATGAACATGATTGCTTAATGAAAAATGGATATGCAAGATTCAGAAAGACTCATAGGCATATTTTCTATACGCATATGCAAAATTCAGATTTCAGATATTTGTGGACATGGTATCTAGATGAGAGAATGCAGGAATTTAGAAACCTATAGGCAGGATATCTATATGAGAGAATGCAGAAATTTAGAAACCTATAGGCAGGATACCTATACGAGAGAATGCAGAAATTTAGTAACCTATAAGCAGGATACCCATATGAGAGAATGCATAAATTTAGAAACCTATAGGCAGGATGTCTATATGAGAGAATGCAGAAATTTAGAAACCTATAGGCAGGATGTCTATATGAGAGAATGTAAAAATTTAGAAACCTATAGGCAGGATGTCTATATGAGAGAATGTTGAAATTTAGAAACGTATAAGCACGATGTCTACCTCTTTGCATACATAGTTATCCCTCCCTTTTTCACTAGCCATCCCCAAGAGGTTATTACAAAATTATTACAGCCCAGAATAAAGTAAAGTAAAGAAAATACATCAGAAATTAAAAAATACAACCAAGGAGAGCCTGATACAGACTTCCTGTCTAAAATATGAAGTAAACCAACTTCAAGAGATCATGTTCCAAAGCCTTTCTCCCATTTGGATGTCTCAAAGTTCCCTAAGAGTCTCATATGAACTCCGGGCAGTGCTTATACCCAAATATATCACCAGATTAAGACATCATGTAGTGTAAAAGGGCCAGCCCTCAGGTGTCCAAGTTCAGAGGGAACTCAAGGTCCCAAGGTAAGGCTCACAAGAGGGGGGCAGAACTTAGACACTAAGAGAGAGTGCAAGTGCAGCAATAGAATGTTGAAAGAGGAAAGGGAAACAGGAAACATATTAAATTAGTACACATAGGGGTATAGGGGAATGGGGAGGTTGCAAAGAGGTAAAAGCCGGCTGGTAGGCATACCCAACAATGGGAGATGCTGGCACATCCATAAGCCTATTAGAACATTATTAAAGGTTAGGACCCCGGTGGATCAAACTTAACTCATGGACAACAACTTACATTGCCCTGCCTTAAGTCATAACTCAAAACACATAAGAGTACAGGGGAATGGGATTCATAAAAAAACAAACAGAAGGAAATCAGCATGCCACTTTAAGTGTTGAGATATACAGAAACAACAAGTAGACATGGACACAAAGTAGTAAATACACATTGTTGTGGTGCTAAAAATTAAATCCGGACATACCAGCTCCAAAGAGACAAATTGAGGAAAGGAGTAGGTCTTGTAGACAGGCCATAATGTAGACAAGAAGAGAAGATATTATTGTGTATAAGTGTGAGTTCGGAAAGACTATGAATTGATGATGAGTTTGTGAAAGAGTTGTGCATTTATAGTGTGAAAATCAGGCAGAAATAAGGTAAGAAAACAGTAACGGAACTGATTGTCAATTAAGAATCAATTACACAAGACTTTCCTTAATTAGGAATTCAGATTCAAACAGGTAAAAATGATTTAAGAAAAGAAATTGAATAAGCACTTTGTGCAAAGCATGCAATTAGGGGCAAATACATAAAAGGTTATTCGAGGACAGGATTTTGAAGTACAAGGTTGTACAAATAAAGTAGGAAAATCACTTAGTAGCCAGTAAATCAATAGTTAGGGATCTTGTAATTACTGATCCATGAATGAACCAAGTCATAAATGTTCTGCCATTGCAAAATCAGTAGGTAGTGGTTCGTCACAAAAGTCAGTAATGCAGAAGAGAAGTAGCATTCTGATAGCATGCAAAAGATCCAGTAAAAAGAGTTTAGAATTATGTGAAAACAAGGATAACCAAGCTCAGTTCAGAGACTCAAAATTGGTCTAAAAGAGTTGGGGGTTTTGAAATAAAACCTTAGTTCGAGAAAATCACATTGCCAAACCTGGAAGAACACCCAAATTCTAGGGTTTCCGCCATTAATCGAGTGCAGAGATGAGAGGGCAAGTAGTAAAATTAGAAACAGGTTTAGAGGTCCCATAAAAGAACTGAAACTTCTAACATATTCCTTTCAGCAACAAAAATCATGAGAAAACATGATAGAAAAGTAACATGCATAACAGAGCAGAAGAGCTCAAAGAAAATAGAGTAGGAGAACCTAATACGAAACATAATGGGAAAAATTGGTAAGAACAGTAGAAGAAGCATGCTAAGAAATTTTAGAAGAAACTTAAACAGAGCTCAGTAGACGGAACTTAATAAGAAACACTTAAGAACAAAGTAAAGAAAGATACGATAGGAGAAACACACAAGAACACAGTATAAGAAAACACAAGAACACAGTATAGGAGAACATCGTAGAAGAAGCATACAAGAACACGGTAAAAGAAAATACAAGAATACAGTAGAGGCATATACACAAAAAGAAAAAGAAAGTTAGAGAAACATTTAAATACTTTTCAGAAAATCCTAGATCGGAAAAGAAATGGTTTTGGAAGTAGTTTTTTGAAAGAAAAGCCAAAAAATCATTTAAAAGCTTAGAGAAAGCATAGATACACAACAGATCTAAAGGAATTAAAAAACTTTGAAGGGTTAGTGTTTCAGAAGAACCTCAGTAGTGAGAAAGGCTTGAAAAAGTCACTGATCTAAGCAGGAAAGGTCGAGGTCAGGCTCGAACAACCATAGTACGTCGGAGCAAAGCCGGAGATGGCTGTAGAACTTGAATTAGAAGAAGCCTGGACCAAACTTCATTGTGGTCAGGCCTTGAATCTTCAAAAACTAGGCGTGTAGGAGTCGTAGGAGGCCGGTGTAGGATTCCGATGGCCTTGGAAGCCATGGATTCCGGTGGCTTTAGGGTGGAAGTGGTGGGATGCGGCTAGGGTTTGAGAAGCTTCGAGAGAGTTTGAGATAATGAGAGGGTTCAGAGGTGGGTGGTAGGTGGAAAATGATTTCGGTTTAGGGGGGTAATGGGTAATTAAAAATGGTAAGGTTGAAATGTGGTCGTTGATCATTTTGATCAACGGCCTGGATTAAACGGGGTGTCGAGCGGGTCATTTAAACGGGATGTGGGTTGGGTAATTTTAGAAATTAGGCTGGGTGATTTAAAATTGAAATTTGGTTTTATTAAGGGTGCAAATTAGGCTGAAATTGAAATGAAATCTGGCTAGATTTTAAATAGCCACTTTTTCCCATTTATTTTTTAAAAAATAGCAAATTAAAATCTGGAAATAAATTGAAAGTACTAAAATGATTTATAACATATAATTATCAATTTAAAAATACTGGACTTAATTTTTATAAATATAAATGCAATCAAATCATAAATGAGGCTAATATTGCAATTACATGTAGTTGAGCTTTAAAAATACTAAATAAATTTGTAAAAACATGCAAAAATTATCAGGGCTTTAGTTTAGCATAAATATGAGAATTCAACAAGTGAATCACCAAAAATGATAATTTTGGACACTTATTGAATTGTTCTTGATAAAATAAGGCAATAAAATTGATTTTAAAAGCCTTTAAAATTAAGAAAAAATAATAAAAATATTTTTAAATACTTATATATGCATACATATGCTATTTTGAAAGTGTTTTGCATATAAAAATATACAGGAAAAAAATTGGGTATCAACACTTGGGATCAATTCTTGCCATTTGCGGAGTTTGCTTACAACAACAGTTATCAGTCCATCATTCAGATGGCACTGTATGAGGCTTTATATGGTAGACGGTGTAGATACCCGGTGGGTTGGTTTGAGCTAGGTGAGGCCAGATTATTCGGCATAGACTTGGTTCAAGATGCTTTGGAGAAGGCCAAGGTGATTCAGGATAGACTCCGTATAGCTCAGTCCAGACAGAAGAGTTACGCGAATCGGAAGGTTCGTGATGTTTCTTATATGGTTGAAGAGCGGGTTCTATTTCGGATTTTGTCTATGAAGGGCATTATGAGATTTGGGAAGAAAGGGAAGTTGAGTCCGAGGTTTATTGGCCCTTTTGAGATATTGAGACATGTTGGGGAGGTTGATTATGAGCTTGCCTTACCTCCTAACTTGGCAGGAGTTCATCCGGTATTTCATATTTCGAAGCTCTGTATGTATCACGGTGACCCATCACACGTGTTGGATTTCAGTTCAGTCTAGTTGGATAAGGATGTATCTTATGTTGAGGAGCTAGTGGCAATATTGGACAGGCAGGTTAGAAAGCTGAGGTCAAAGAACATTGCATCCGTAAAGGTTTAATGGCGGGGTCAGCCGGTCAAGGAGGCAACTTGGGAGACCAAACAGGATATGCACAGACGTTACCCTCATCTTTTTACTACTTCAGGTATGTATCTATGCTCGTTGGAGGACGAACGAATGTTTAAGTGTAGGAGGATGTGATGACCCGGCCGTTCGTTTTAAGAATTTACGCCCCGATCCCCCATTAACTGCTTTTCCCAAGTTTATTTCTACTATTTTGATTTGCCGGGATGTTCGGTTTTGAGTTTCAGAGAGTTTTGGGACACTTAGTCCCTAAATGAGAGCTTAAGTGTTGGAAAGTTGACTGTAGTCGGAACAGTGTGAAAACGACCTCAGAATGGAAATTCGATTGTTTTGTTAGCTCTGTTGGGTGATTTCGAGCTCAGGGGCGTGTTCAAATTGTGTTTTGGAAGTCCATAGCTAATTTAGGCTTGAAATGCTGAAAGTTGAATTTTTGAAGTTTCCGGTTCGATAGTGAGATTTTGATCTGATGGTCAGAATGGAATTCTGGAAGTTGGAGTAGCTCCGTGGTGTTTAATGTGACATATGTGCAAAATTTCAGGCCATGCGGACAAGGTTTGATAGACCTTTTGATCGAAAGTGTATATTTAGAGTTTTTGGAATTCTTAGGCTTGAATCCGATGAAAAATAGGTGTTTTGATATTGTTTTGAGCATTCCGAAGATTGGAACAAGTTTGAACGATGTTTTAGGATTGGTTGGCAGGTTTGGTTGAGGTCCCGAGGGCCTCGGTTTCGGGTGGTCAATCGGACCATTTCATGATGTTTGAAGTTCTAGAAAATTGTTGTGTGTGTTGCAGACCAGTTGTTCTTCGCGTTCGAGAAGGGTCAGGATGTGGAGCTGAAGGTTTGGCCTTCACGTTTGCGAGGGAGGTCCCGCATTAGCAAAGGGCTGGGTCTTTGAATTACGCATTCGTGAGAAGGGAGTCGCGTTCGCTATGGACTGGGAAGCTGAGCCTTCACATTCGCGAATAAGGGGATGCGTTCGCGAAGAAGGAAAAATGGTCAATGTCAATTTTTCTTCGAGAAAGCGAGGCTTTGACCGCGTTCGCGAAGAAGGATTTACCTAGGTAGATTTAAAATTTCAAAGTCGAGGGTTTAGCCACTTTTATCAAAACTAGAGTTTGAGAGCTCGGATTTAAGCGAGATTTTGAGGGATTTTAAGAGATATCAATTAGGTAACGATTCCTTACTCCTTTTTTCTTGTAACCCCTTAATTTAAATATGAATTAATCATTTAATTTCGGATTGGAGATTAAAATTGGGGAAAAATTGGATGAAAGTTTTTAGACCCAGAATTTGACTTTTGAATGGGAATTTAACCTTGGATTTGGAAAATTTTGATATGCATGAACTCATGCGAGCATGAGGATTCTAAAGATATAAAATTTTACCCGATTTTGAGACATGGGGCAGAGGGGCATTTTGGTAATTTTACATAATTTCGCGTATTAGCGAAGAATTTCTTTGTTGAATCAGTTACTTGAAGTGTTATTTACATTATTCAATTGAATTGAATAGATTTGTTCCATTTGGAGTCGAGTACTCGTGGCAAGAGCGTGGTTTCCGGTTGATTTTGAACCTGTTTGAGGTAAGTGGCTTGTCTAACCTTGTGTGGGGACCTTCCCCTTAGGATTTGGTATATTTGGTAATTGAAATGCCTTGTACGTGAGGTGACAAGTGCGTACTTGTGCTAATTGTTTGAAATCCGGTTTTTATTAAGTAATCACTAGTATGTTTCCTTTCCTATTTTTATTACTTGCATTATTAAGCCTGTTGTTAGCTTAGGAAAGCATATCTAAGTGACTTAATTGCTTTATTTGCTCAACCTGCCTTACCTGAATTCTATAAAGCATGCTAGGCTAGAATCACTTGTTGCCTTAATATGAAATTTTACCATTTTCGTATATTTTCCTGTTGCTGTTGTGTAATTATTTTGGGACTACGGATGTGGGATTCCGGTAGCTCCCCCTTATCTGTTTATTTTGGGACTACGGACGTGGGTAGCTTCCCCTTGTCTGTTTATTTTGGGACTGCGAATGTGGGATTCTGGTAGATTCCCCTGCACAATTATATGGAACTACATGAATTAACCTGGTAGATTCCCCAGTACTGGGTATTTACATTTGGGACTACGGAACTGGATTCCGATTGATCCCTGCGCACTATGAGTTGGACTACGGGATGGGATCCCGGGAGATCCATTGTATATGTACATATGGGACTACAGGACGGTATCCTAGGAGATCCCCGTTTGTTAATTTGGGTCTAAGTCGCATTTCTTTCCGTGTTTTTCCTTGTCTCTATAATAGTTGGTGTTGCCCTTTTTTATATCATGTGTTACTTTTATTGATGTATTTATTTATGCTGTTCTGTTCTACATTGTCAAACTTTATACTTTATTTAACCTCAGTAGCGACCGAGGTTAGGCTTGGCACTTACTGAGTACCATTGTGGTGTACCCATGCCCTTTCTGCGCATGTTTTTCATATGCAGATCCAGGTATTGCGACTCAATCCTATCACCTGTGAGGTGAGGCGACTGCTCTAGAGACTTCGAGGTACTTCTATTGCGTCCGCAGACCGAGGAGACCCTTTCTATTCTAGCTTTTAAACATCTGCCCTTCTGTATTTCTTTTCCTTGTTAGATATTCTGGAGTTAGAGTACTGTGTAGTGATCCTTAGCTTGTGATTCATGAGTTTCCGGGTCTTGGAGATATGTATTGGTTCTGAGAGTTAAATGTTGTGTATGCCGGGCGGCACTTTTAAACATTGTCTTATTACTTTAATTCCGTTTTAAATTGTTTTACTTCCGAAAATTGGTTTATCTTCCGCTATTTAAGCTTACCTAGTCGTAGGGACTAGGTGCCATCACGATGGTTTACGGAGGGCGAACCGGGGTCATGTTGGTCAGACACTCTAGCATCAGATCAATTTCCAAGTTAAAAATGACTCCAAAACAAACACCAGTGAGGATAATGACAGTAGCAATAATGTTGATTGGGATGTAGAAGGTCAGGATACTATAAACACATCTTTATAGATCCAAGCATTGAGGTGCAAGAGCCCAACCTATTTTCACTATATGATCCACAGGGTATATAACTAGAAGTTGAACTATCAAAATGGTTTAACATTAAGCAAAATCACATCATGGTTCCTTCCTCGGATGTGAATGACCCAGATGAATAAGCAGTCAGCACTTCTCAACGAAAATGCATGTAGTTCATACTTCTTTAATAGCATAAAAGGAAGCAATGAGCATGGAATAAAGAACTGTGAGACAGGCATTTAGCATTCCATAGTGATATGCAGCAATGCAGGAAGAATGATGCATTACATACGAACCAGACATGAACTGTAGTTCCTATAACTGCAGATATGAATATAGATGGTTCAAAATGAGTTTTCAAAACTAAACTAAAGTCTGATGGCACTATAGACAGGTTCAAAGCCGTTTGTTGCTGAGGGATACTCTCAATAAGAAGAATTAACTTTGAAAAAGCATTTAGTCTTGTGTTGAAGGCTACTACCATAAGAGTGGTTCTATCAGTTGCAGTCAGTCTGTAGTCGCCTATCATAGAGCTTGATGCTAAAAATACATTTTTACATCGACACTTACTTTAACCAGGCCTGACATATCACATGTTGTGAACCTGGAAAATCAATTTATACAAAATCCAAATAGTGAACATCTTCAAGTTGTGAAAAGAATATGTAAAGGGGAGTACTCAATATGGGCTCAGATTGCTTGCAAAGTCACCTCTAAGATTATATGCATTCTTAGATGTAGATTGGCGAGGATGAACCACAACAAGCATATCAACTACACAATTTATCTAGGTGCAAATTGTATATCTTGCGCATCTAATTAAGAAAATGGGTAAATTTCACAAATGGTCGTATAACTATGACTTTTTTTCACCGAAGTCATATAGCTTTGTTTTTTCGCACAAAAATTATAAAACTTTCACGAAGTCACACAAAAATCATAGTGGTTAGAATTAAAAATAAATTTTCTGGTAGCATTTTCTTATTTTACGTTTTTTTATTTTTTATTTCAGTCTAATAAATAACTACCCAATTAAAATAGAAGAAATATAAGTATATTTAGCCGCTTCTAAAAATAATAGACGATATATATATATATATATATATATATATATATATATATATATATATATATATGTCTATGTGTGTGTATTATATACATACACATTCTGTATATATTTCGGCTAGCAAATGCAATCAGTTTCAGTCGGCCGGTTAATTTTATATTTTTTTCTTAAAATAAGAATGACCCAACTCAGTGTCACGACCCGGATTTCCCACCATCGGGTGTCGTGATGGCGCCTACTATCGGAGCTAGGCAAGCCAAATATTTAAAACACATTTCTTGCTTTCTTTCAAACAATATAATAAACGAGACAAAATTTAAGCGGAAGACTTTAAATCTAAAGCAACTGAAAACCAAAAGTGCAGAAGTTTAATACACATCACTACCCAAGGTCTGGTGTCACTAGCTCACGGACTACTACAGAATACTACAAACAATGTCTGAAAGGAAATACATCATGTTTGTCTGATACAAGATGAACAAACAAAAAACATGGAAAGGGACTTCGGCCTGCGAACGCCAGCTAGACTACCTCGAGAGTCCCTGGACTGAAGACAGCTCCCAGAAATCCTACTGCTGTGGTCCGTAAGCTGCTCCCTGATCTGTGCACAAAAATGCACAGAGTGTAGCATCAGCACAACCGACCCCATGTGCTGGTAAGTGTCTGGCCTAACCCCGGCGAAGTAGTGACGAGGCTAGACAGTACCTACCACAATTAACCTGTACAGATATATATACAACAAGTGCAAGAAAACAATAACAAGATAATACAAAGTAAAACTGGGAGGGGACATGCTATCGGGGAGTAACAGATAAAAATGAAATATCGGAAATAAGCAGAAGAGACTCCGGTTCCCATGATATATATATAAGTGGACGGCGTGCCACACGATCCCATAATATTATATTTAAGTGGACGGCGTGCCACACGATCCCCTAATATCACATATAAGTGGACGGCGTGCCACACGATCCCATAATATCATATATAAGTGGACGGTGTGCCACACGATCCCATAATATCATATATAAGTGGACGGCGTGCCACACGATCCCATAATATCATATATAAGTGGACGGCGTGCCACACGATCCCATAATATCATATTTAAGTGGACGGCGTGCCACACGATCCCATAATATCATATTTAAGTGGACGGCGTGCCACACGATCCCATAATATAGTTCATAATATCTGACTTCATATAGTAGACCCCTTCAGGGGAGAATAACAACTCAATACCTTTAACCCGGCAAGGGTACAGCTAACAGCCCAAAATATCCCGACAAGGGAGAATATATATATCAGTCTACACATCCCGGCAAGGGAGTATTCACAACACATTCTCCTTTTTAAATCCATTCTTCCTCAACTAACACATTCATGTTCGAGCTAACGCTCCAAAAGTACACCAATCACAATTTTACCTCAACCGTTCACATTATATGAAACTCATCAAATAAACAAGGAGCTTGTGTCACATTATTCGAATTAAAAGCAATCAAGACTCACGGTCATGCTAGACTCCGGTGCATAGATAACCGTCACCATGCCTATACACCGTACTCCACATTAGCAAGTAGCAAATATCATCCTAATCCTATTCCCTCAAGCCAAAGTTAGAACAAACACTTACCTCGAATGCTCCAAACTCAACTCACGCTTCTAGTATAGCTTTACCTCTTGATTCCACCACCAATCCGCTCGAATCTAGTCATAAGTTACTTAATCACATTAATAATTACTAAATGAATCATCCCCAATGCATGAAATTAGATTTTTCAAGGTTTTCCCAAAAAGGTCAAAAATACCCGCGGACCCACATGGTCGAAACTCGAGGTTCGGACCAAAACCCTGTTACTCATTCCCCCATGAATCCAAATATATGATTTATTTTTAAATCGGACCCCAAATTGAGGTCCAACTTCTCAATTTGTAGAAAACCTAGGTTCTACCCAAAACACCCAATTTTCCCCATGAAAATCTTTGATTTGAAGTTGAAATTATGTTAAAAGATATTAAGGAATAAAGAAATTAAGTTAGAAATTATTTACCAATCGTTTTGAAGAAGAAAAGTTGTTTGGAAAATCGCCTCTTAGGTTTTGGGTTTTTGAAAAGTGAAAAAATGACTAAAAATCCTGAATTTATACATTTTTCTGGGGGCTGGCGCGGACCGCACAGAAATGCACCGCGGCCGCGCCGAGGGAGGGGAGAAGTGGGCTCTCTCTGAACCCACCCAGCGCGGACCACACTGATTTGGTGCGAGGCCGCGCTGGTCGACCCTCTGAACCCCACCACGCGGACCGCACAGAAAAGCACCGCGGCCGCGTGGCTGCCAGTGCGGAAATGGCTGCGACCGCGCTGGGCCTGCAACATCTGAACCTGTATATTTTTTTCTAAGTCTAAGACCTCCCGGGCCCTATATAAAACTCACCCGAGCCCTCGGGGCTCCAAACCAAACATGCACACATCCTTAAAAAACATCTTACGGACCTACTCGTGCGATCAAATCGCCAAAATAACATCATATACATAGGATCAAGCCTCAAACACATGATTTTCTTTCTTCAACTTTCATAACTCAAATTCTCCATTTTTAGTCCGAAACACGTCATATGACGTCCGTTTTTAGCCAAACTTTACAGATAGTGCTTAACACATATTTAAGACTTGTACCGGGCGTCGGAACCAAAATACGAGCCCGATACCTATATTTTCTAACCCCTTTTTCATTTCAAATTTTCATATCAAATTTCAGAAAAACAATTTCTTTCAAAAATTCATTTCTCGGGCTTGGGACCTCAGAATTTGATTCCGGGCACACGCCCAAGTCCCATATTTTTCTACGGACCCTCCGGGACCGTCGAATCACAGGTCCGGGTCCGTTTACCCAAAATGTTGACCGAAGTCAACATTATGCATATTAATACCAAAATTCATCAAATGTTTCACATAATTCACATATTCTAACATCAAAACTTTCCGGCTACGCGCCCGAACTGCGCATGCCAATCGAGGCAACTAAAGGCGAGGTTTTTAAGGCATCGAAAGCACGGAAAAAGGAAGAACTACGGTGATGACCCTTCGGGTAGTCACACTCAGCCTGACATAATACCCATATACATAAGTTAAAATAATACGAAAAGTGAATTTTTCCCCCATAAAAAAATTAGTTCGGGATGCATGAGATTCTGGTAAAAAAATAAAGAAATAAAAGGTATAATTAGAGAGCCCTTGAAATAAAAATGCTATCAATTTGAATAAAAATTTTGAAAAGAAAAATAAAAGATAGAAGTATCATGTTTTGAAGGATTTACTATTTACTGTTCGTATTTTTTAGTTTATATATATGATTATTGGGTCGAGTGGCTAGGTCAGGTTGAGTAATTTCTATTTTAGTTGGATTATTACTTATTAGACTGAAAATAAGAAATATAAACCAACAAAATAAAAAAAATACTACTAAAAAAATTATATTTTTCGATCAGTATGATTTTTGTGTGAGTTAATAAATGTTTTATGATTTTTGTGTGAGAAAATATAGTTATGTGACTATGATGAAAAAAAGTCATAGTTATATGATTTTTGTGCGAGAAAACAAGGCTATATGACTTTAGTGGAAAAAAAAGTTATTGTTATATGCCCATTTGTGAAATTTACCCTTAAGAAAATACACACAACGGCAAGGTTAAGTGTAGAGGTTGAATACAAAGCACTAGCCTCAACAACAGCTGAAGATGTCAAGCCTAGTATATCGAGTAGTTAGAGGATAACCTATTCTATCTATAAGGATCAAATTAGTTAGATTAATTAGGACTACGCTCTATGTAACTCTACGGCGCCGGTCCTACATTTTATCTTTGTGGATCGAGGAGAAAAGGGGCTCAGCGAGAAGAAGAGCGTACCATAAGCATCTCATGGTAGCATGCTCCAATCCCCTTGCGATATAAAATAGCACACAAGTGTGCAGATGAATATACAAGAAGTCGTCTTCTCACCTCGACTCTTACTGTGTTTGTCTACAATCCTCAAAGTTAACAATATTCTTATCTAAGATTTCCTATCTTGCACAGCCCAAAATAATCTTTAAACAATTTAATTCTTTTTTAGAACTCAGAATTAGTAACTCAACGATGTAAAAAATATAGCATCAGTAGGGCATCACGTTTTGTGCTCCTTAGCTTCAATGAATGACACGGCCAAAACAAATTTCACCTTATTGATCATATTCATCATATCAAGTCTAACTAGTTAGTAATTATTCAATACCATTTTCAGCTTTAAATATTTAAACACAGAAAATTAAATAGCAGCCATACATGATCGAAAAATGGGTTTCAAGTCTATGAAGAGCGTTTGAAATAATATTTGTCAGTTGTAACCATAAACAATAGTAGCCAAAGATCATATTATCTTGCTATGAATCTTTTTCGTAGAAAATAGTTGTACGTATCACTTAGCTAAAAAAAATTAAGCCGTCACCATTTAAACATTGTATGTCACATATTGATTAGAAATAACAAAACGATTGTCGTAATTGTTTATATTACCGGTGAAAAAATTTAGGTTCCCAATAAATTTAAATTTTTGATAAGTTTTCTAATGTGTCAATTAAAACTTTATATTTAATCGGCATAATACATACTTTACCCTCTCGGTTACACAAAAAATCTCTATTATATAAACAGGGGCGGCTCAAGCGCAAGTGTGGTCTAAATCCAAATTTTAATATGAGGCCTAATATTATTTAAAATAAAGTTCTGATATATATGTTTATTTGAAGTTTATTCTTCTAGCTTTCTGAGATACAAAATTGTTAATAATTGTTTTGATTGATTTTTTCTAATAACTAATTGATAATATGATTAACCCGTTAATTAATCTTTCTTGAGATACTATTGATCTTAAGTAAGATTTTATCAATGTTAATTTTGAAAAACTTCTTTTGGTTGAGGCAACTATATATATTATAGGAACTGTTAACATTATTCTATAAGCAAAATAAGCATTTGAAAAATCAAAACTATTTATTATAATTGAGTATATCCATTAATCTATTATCTTCTACTGGTACTATTTTTCTTAAGTCTAAACCATAAATATGAGCTTAACTATTATGTTTTAAGGATCATTCAAAGTTAAGGCACTACTTTTTCATATTTTGGCCATCTAATGATCTCCTTTTGTTTACCTTCTAATATGAAATCAAAAATATCTTCATATACTTCAAATTGTTCAAATCTACTTTTAGTGAAAAATGACTTGATCTACTATGTATAGGAAGTAATCAACTCTAAAAGATTTTTTAAAAAACTTTGTGATTTCATCATCAACGTTCTCATTTTAATTTTTTTCTACAAATTACATGTTTATTACGAAATTCAAGTTCTATATTTATCTTAAATGTAATTTTCTTGCGAAAATAATTACAGTTGTAAATCTCTCTTCTCTATTATTTCTTTCATAATCTACTTTTATAATAAAAATATTAAATATTATTTCTAAAAATGCCCCCCTCCCCCCACCCCTCCCATATTTAGGGACCTAAGGCACAAAGCCTTATTACCATAAGGTTAGAGCCGGCATGTACTACACATCCAGACTTATCACTTCGTAGTTAAAACTTCTTATGTGGACAGTATGGTTGTCCAACAGGATGGGATGGGACGGGACGACATTTAAGCGGGACGGTAGCGGGATGGGACGGAACGGGATGGGACAAAACGTTCGTCCCATTCCGTCCTGCTAACAAACGGGATGGGACGGGACGGGACGGGTTCGTGGGTCTTAAGTGTATTTTTTTTTTAAAATGTCTAGTTTTTTGAAAATTACTATGTTTTTAATGTTTTAACGGCTAGATTTTTGACTTATTTAATAAACGTAAATGTTACTATGTTAAAATGAAAATTAGAAAACTAAGTAAAGAATTATAAAATATTAAACAAAAGACTTGTGATGAAATATCCTAGTAATTATAAATTTATAATAGAGTTATAATTTATTTAATATAATTTCAAAGTATTAACTATTAAATAACTAAGACAATTCATAAATAAAATTCAACACTTAGGGCCTTTTATTTTATTAATAGAACTTTCAAATCTCAAATACAAATATAATTCTTTTGAAGAACACCTAATCGATGTAGCCACCTTTTAGGAAGGGTTCTGTTTGAACTAGGCCTCTTAGTAGCCAATTACAAATTATCATACTAATATTTGGAAGCTCCTATATAGCTTCTTTGTAACTTATCAATAATATCTCTCGGACATTCTACTGGAATTGGCAATGTTGATTGATGTTCCATGAGCTCAATGTCGTCATCGCTCCCAGTGGTTAGTATCTCATTGTATTCTTCTTTTTCCCTAGTGGTAATTTTTCAAAACCAAGATTTCATCTTTTCGAATTAATCCAATCTCTGAATAATACCGAAATCTCTAGACTGTCCTCCGCTAATGAATGTCTATGATCTCCAATTTGAAATCCTACTGCGCTAAAAGCACTCTCCGATGTTACTGATGATGCTTGAATAGCCAGGATATCTCGGGCCATAATTGAAAGTGTTGGAAAACTATTGCTACGCTCCCTCCACCATGACAACAGTTGTTCCTTGCCTTCTTCGTCTTTAATATTTTCTAATCCTTGATTAAGATAAGAATCAAGTTCATCATCAATAGAGGAATCAAAACCTATTATATCATTCATATCTTCCCATAAAACTTCTGCTCTAGACTTAGAAGTAGAGGGAGCAGTTTCACAACCAATTGTATCCATAGATTTATATTTATCAAATATTGATCTAGCATAAGAATATATGCTAGCTCGGAAACTCGCCTGGACCACGCACGCAATTTGTGGAGGAATAAAATGAGGTTTTAAGGACTTCGGAACGCAGAATCGAGTTCTAAAATATAAGATGGCCTTTTGGGTAATCACTCAAATGCGATATAACCTTTTGGTTAACATAAATATAACCAAAGACCGGTAAAAAGGGAGAATAAGCACATTTACTGTGTATTCTTCTAATCTTTTCTTTTTTGGGTAACATTCACTGTGTATACCTAGTCGTTTACAAACTAGGAATAAATGTAGCTAGAGATAAGTGCATAGAGAAAAGTCTTTGGCACTTGAAGCAAAACAATAGAAAGACTTTTAAACTTAATTTGGAGGCTGATATGGAGAAACAAGTTGGGTATGCCTAACTCACATAGCTAATACTTGATAATAGCCATAAAAATTAAAATTCTATGACTATTTGCAAAACTATAAAATTTCTTTGCTACAAAAATTAAGTAGATAAAGGTAATTCCTCATATTAGCTACAATAGCTAGTAATCGTGGCAATAACTACCTAAATAGCTATAAATTTATTGCTACAAATAAAATTTGATAGCTAATCATAATATTTTTTGCCACGAATCAATAGTTACTGTAGCAATAGTTACCTCTTAGCCACAATAATTTACTCAAAATAAAATATTGTAGCTAAATAAATATTTTTTCTTTAAGTTCTAAAACGTTGTGGAAATAGTTAAATGATATAGTCACAGATTTATTGGTATAATTGAATTATGTAGCTAATTCTTAGTTTTTTGCTACGAGTTGAAAATTACTATAGCTATAGTAACTTTTTAGCCACAATAAAATATTTGAAAGAAAATGCTGCAGCTAAATGAATATTTTTGCTTCAAGCTATTAAAAGTTGTGGCAATATAGGTTAAATTAGCCATATATTTCTTGCTTAAATAGAATTTCGTAGCTAATCATTAATTTTTGTCACGATTTGAAACTTAATATAACAACAATAACCTTTTAGCCACAACAAACCATTTAAATCAAATATTACTAAATAAATAACTTTGCTTCAAGTTCTAAAAAGTCATGGCAATAGTCATCACGATAAAATGATATAACCACGAATTTATTGCTACGATAAATTGTGTAACTAATCATTAGTTTTTGCCACAAGGTAAATTTTCCGTCACAGTAGCAATCTTCTAGCCACATTAAACATTTGAAACAAAATTTTGTAGTCAAATAAATATTTATCTTCTTATTTTAAGAAAATAAAATAGTTAGATAATAGTTACTACTATTTGGCATGAAAAAATCAATAAATACAAATTTAAAGAGACGATAAATTTACAAGTACTATACTTTAGTCGTACAGCAATGATTGTCATTGCAATAATAGTATTTTAACCACAATAAGTTATATGTACAAAATTTCATAAGTGAATAACTTTTTTTCAATGACCAAAATAAGAGTTGCTCAAACAATATCAAATTATAAAAATTTAATTTTAACTATAAAAGTTATATTTTTCCAAAATAACATAAACATCAATGAGCACAAGAAGACTTCAAAGAGCGATGGTGAATCCGGATGTGAAGGTATAATTGGTGTATTGCTAAGACTTTTGAAAGAGGGAGGCCTTCAATTTCCAATCACTAACGACAACATCAAAGATATCATTTCTGTACGTACTATATACTGCATATTTCTATCTTCATTATTAGTACTCTTTCAATTCTATTTTTTGTGGAGCTTGTTTTCATTCTATTCCATAAAGAATGACGTATTTTTATATAAGAAATAATTTAGCTTTAAATTTCCTATTTTACCTTTAATGATATGTTTTTATAGCCACATGAATTTCATGATATATTTAATACCACAAGTTCAAAAATTATTTTTGTCTTTCTTAAAGTATGTATCTAGTTATATCGTGTCATATAAAGTGAAATTGATGAAGTATTATGATTTATCTTTAATACTAACGTTCTCAAATTGCATAATTAGTTTTTGTACTTAAAGAGTCACTTTAGTTAGCTTTCAATTAGGACAACTAATCTTACTTTCGTCATAAAATTTACACATTTGAAAATTACAACAAATGTTATTTCAATCACCACAATTTGGAATTAGGATAGCGAAACAAGTAGCAAAATAACATGACAATTTTTTTTTTTTTTGGGTTTTTGTCATTGAAAATTTAAAAGTTCCTTTAGGTGTAGAATAAAGGTAGTAGCACAAACGTAGTACAAATATGTTATTTGAATATTTCAGTAGAAATTTGTCAATAAGTTTGTAAGAGAAATGAATATTGTAACTTGCTCAAAAATGAAGGACATCTTTGGTGCGGGAGTAGATACTTCATCAACAACAATTAATTGGGCCATGGTCGAAATGATGAAGAATCCAAGTGTTTTTTCCAAAGCTCAAGCAGAGGTAAGAAAAATCTTGAGAGGGAAAGAAACTTTTGGTGAAATTGATGTCGAGGAGTTCAAATACCTAAAGATGGTCATTAAAGAAACTTTTAGACTCCATCCTCCACTACCTCTTTTGCTTCCAAGAGAATGTAAAGAAGAAACAGACTTAAACGGCTACATTATTCCATTGAAAACAAAAGTCGTGGTTAATGTTTGGGCAATGGGAAGAGATCCAAAATATTGTGATGACGTAGAAAGCTTTAAACCTGAGAGATTTGAACACAACTCTATGGATTATATTGGTAATAGTTATGAATATATTCCCTTTGGTATCGGAAGGAGAATTTGCCCTGGAATATCATTTGGTTTAGCAAATGTTTATTTTCCACTGGCTCAACTGTTGTATCACTTTGACTGGAAACTCCCTACTGGAATCAATCCAAGTGAACTAGACTTGATTGAGGCGGCTGGAGCAGCATGTGCTAGAAAGAATGACCTACACTTGATCGCTACTCCTTATCAACATTGTCAAGAGTGATCTCATGGCGTCAAACCTTTTCTCAAAAGAAGAATCTTGCATTTGAATTTCCTTGTCAACCCAACCATTGTACTTTCTCCCGTTGGTGTTTACTTATTTATAATATTTGTGTCCTTTTTCATATATAGATATATCATTATAGCTTTACACACAAGCTGTCAAATAAGATTTTTTGTTGTTTTTATATTTTGTAATGCAGTGACATGCTATCCGTGTGAACTAAATATACTTACTTACATCCCTCCATTATAAAGAAGAGATACTAGAGGGATGCCACTGTTGGGATATATTCTATTAACCATGAGTTTGGTTTAGATATAGTATTTATTATGAAATAATTGTTTATTCAGTTTTAATAAAGTTTTAAATAGATCATATAATAGTCTGTGTCCTTTGCTTATATAGTAGATGATTTAGTGTATAGAGTTTAGCTTATACACGGAAGATTAAATCATCGGTTCTTATAAGTATAAAGTTTGAGTTCACAATCTAATGATGGAATTGGACAAACCATCAGGAATGATTGTAGCACAAGATTAAATATAATTAATCTTGATTATGGGAATGGTTTAATTCCAACTTCTTGTGCTAGTACATTTTGTATGTATTGAACGGACCAGGTAGAGATAAGTATTTTATACTGACTTAATAAAATAAACTCTCTAGCCATTAAATGTACTTATACTCTTAATCTTGATATAATTATTATTAGCTGTGTATATTATTATTGTTTTGATTTATTAAAAGGCGAGATTCTTTCGTGGGTCAATATGCCTGGTAAATTGGATAATAATAATATACATTGGCGAAGTAATAGTTAGTTGATGGAATCCATGTCTCGGTTTAGAGATTGATGATATACCTTTATGAAAGCTTATAAGTTTTCATGTGTAAACCCGGCCGGTGGATTTTGTATCCGACACATGAAATAAGTTAAGCGAAAGTCTAAAGGAAATAATCAATAAATTAAATCGTCAGTAATTTAATTTAATTGATTCGTATCTGAATCTTAACATGGGGAGTTAAATAAGATTTAATGGATGAATTTCGAAATTGAATAAGGAGTGTAATTACGAATTTTTAGTGGAATAATTCGTAATTAATTATGGTGGATATTAATTTCGAAAATTACAAATTAATTCCATAATTGGAAGCCTTGTTAATTAAATTCTGTGGTCCCTACTGTGCCTAAATAATAGGAAATAAAGGAATCCTTTTTCTGGTGGAAAAGAAAACCTAACAGGTTTTGGAAAAGGGTCTTAACCCTTAAAACTTGTGCTATAAATACATAAGGTTTTCCACCTAGAGGGATGAGTAGATGGTAGCTGAAATTTTCAGCCAAGTTTTCCTAGAAATTTCGCCCACACGAAATTGCTATTTTCGGGTATTATTTGGGTAACACAGTAGAAGACCGTGGAACGTTCGAGGATCACGATTGTGCGGGTGATGGAGATTCCATTGAGAAGTTATGGAACTGAAGGCTCACGTGGTAGAAGAGATATGTTCACGCTTCAAGAGGTAACCCGTGAAATCCCGTTTATGCTAGTTGTCTAAATTACATGTGATTTTGATACTGGGATTGCTTCCGCTGCATATAATAATCCATCAATTGGTATCAGAGCTCACTCACATCTAATTAGATAACTAAGTTTTTCATGAAACAAGAATATGGTGTTTATGTGCATTTTTTGAATTACATATATATGTGGTTTTCTGAAAAACTGCACTGCTGTTTTGTGAATTAACTGTGCATAATTTATGGATTATTCTTATAATCATGAGATATATGTTTTCTTATTGATATTTGATTGAGATTATCTGAATTTTTTGGGGTAAACCCTACAAAAACGCAAAACCTGTTTTTGACCGAATAGCCGGATTTTTCGGAGGTCAGCGAACTTGACGGACTTTGATTGAGCTGAAATTTGGTGGTTCAATCTGAAACGCTGTGGTGAGAAAAACTCACTGCTTTTGCAGTGAATCATGGTATATTTCGGCGTTTTGAGGTCATTTGGACTGTGTGTTGGACATTTTTCTATATTCTGGAAATTATTTCTTAATAATTTTAATTCTTTTTTAATTCAATGGTGTTGGGGATGACTCCCCATGGTCCCCATGATTAAATACTAGTCATATAATAGGTTTACACATTGACTATTAGCAAATAAACGTGTTGTTGTATTAAATTCAATAATAGAGGTGTAAGATTTTATTGACTAGGTCTTACAAGGTATAATTCATATTGTGTAATGATATAATTATTTTGTAAGAAAGTAAAATTCTCTATTTGATATCCTGGATGACTAATGATTGGAGCGTTTGGCATGTTTGTGCATAAAAAATTTCTCAAATTTAAGTTTATATTTTCATGCCCTACGTGATTACTAGTTTGGATTTTCGATGAAGAATTTTGTTCTCTGATTGGAGGTTCTAATTAAGTGAAATATGACGGTATGTTGTATGAGTTTTATAATGTTGGTATGACTTTTAAGCTATGGTCTACCATAAAATAATTTTATGAGCTAAATATATATTCACTTGTAAATTGAGAATTTTATGAGTAATAAATAGTTACCACTGAAGTGGTTTGTTTATTTGAACTCATGAAAAATTCTTAGTAAATTTGTACATGTGAAATTATATCTATTCATGGATTGAGCATTATGATTAATAAGTAGGATCCACAAAATGGTCTATTTATTTGAGTCATTGAAATATGTTTAATATACCATGTGAAAATTATCCTTGAGAAATCTACATTAATGGTGGAGGTTCATAACTAGAAAAAGAGTATTTATCTTTGGGTACTAGTGAAACTAACTCCACCCATGAGAAGAGATATTGGGGTTTTCACTGAACGGGAGAAAATATAATATCTCAGGTTCTTATGTATTTAATAAAAGGATAATTTATTGCAAAAGGAGATATTATATATCCTAGAAATAGGAAGAAAATAATATATGCCTTCAGCTCATAGTGTAATTATAAGGAGAATGGAAATCAATATCATATTTATTTTAATTCATGAAACTACTTAAAACGGTTATTCTCCGAGTTTGGTTACAGGCTAGTGGTCATGAATTTGACGGACTCCGATTAACCTGAAACTTGGTGGGTTCATCGAAAACGATCTAGTGAAAAAAAAACTCCTTGCTATGCAGTGAATCATGTTGTTTTTTTGGCATTTTGAGGTCGTTTAGATGGGTTTTCAAGCAGTTTATTAAATTGAATTTGTTATAAATATGAAAAATTATTCTTTATATATCGGCTATATTTGTGTTAAATCTGAAACATGATGATTTAACTTGATATGATATATAGCAAGAATGCAAATCACATGGATTTAATCCTGACTACGCCAAAAAAATAATTTATTCGAATTTGGTCTAGTTTTTGGCGATCATGAATATCACGATCTCCGTATGACATAAAATTCGGTAGGATCATTGGAAACGATCATTTAAGAAGAACTCACTGCTATGCAGTGAATCACATCGTATTTTGACGATTTGGGATCGTTTAGGTGAGTTTTTTGGAGGTTTGACGGATTAAAATGTGATTTACATACGAAAAGTCATTCTTTCTATCATTTTATATGTCTAATCTGGAACATGATAACACATGTTGATTTGACATGAATTGGTATATGATAAAAAAAAATGTAGGTCATATTTTAAATTCTTAAAAAAATGCTTAAAATGATAATTTTCCAAATTTGGTCGCAATTTTTGATTAATATGAAATTTGGTAGATTTATCAGAAATAGTCCAGTCAACAATAATCACCACTATGCAGTGTGAAATATTAATTTTAGTATTTTAAGACTGTTTAAATGGGTATTGAGCATTTTTTTAATATGGAACTTAATCCTCAGAGAAAAGTTCGTGGTTGTGATAAAGTGGTGATGGGAATAAACCCCTATGGTCTTCATTTTTTTATTTATAGTGAGATAATAAATTTATGCGTTGACATTAGGTCTTCTTCCATATCGGATAAATTTATTATGAACTCACTGGCTATAGTTACTAGTTATTGATAACCAGTATTAACTCTCCATCTGAGCTTAAAGGGTTGAATCAATTTTGTAACTACAATACAATCATGATTAAGTGGTGATAGAAATATATTTCTATGGTCTTCCACTATTAATTTCAAGTGAGTAATAAATTTATGCGTTGACTTTAGGTCTTCCTCCATATCGGATAAATTTATTGTAAGCTCACTAGGTGAAATACTAGTAATTGATATCGTGTACTTACTCTCCATCTGAGTATACATGTTGGATCAATGAAACTAGAGCTATTAAAAATGATGTTCACTTGACTTAAATTAACAGTATACTCTCCATCTGAGTTGGGTCTGTTTTAATTATTGGAGTGAATAATCTGGCATTGCATATGTATGTTGCATGAGTAGTTCTTTCCCATCGAAATTGCTATTCAAGATGCATGACATATATGTGTAGTGTGTTTTAAAATTTTTGTATTAAAAAGTTATATACAATTGACTGAAAATAATAGTATGCTCTCCATCTGAGTTGGTTCTATTTATTTTTGGATTGTATAATTCTTGCATTATATAATATACTTTGCATGAATAATTCTTTTCCCATCGAAATTTATTATTCCAGATGCATGTATGTATATAAATATTGAATGCAGTCTGAATTTTACTATTCAGTGTTTTGACTTATTATGATCTATTTAATATTTTTATCTCAACTCCACAATGATTTTATGCAATTTGTCGTATTACTTGTTAAAATTTTCTTTTAGTGATAAGGCATTAATTTTAAGGATGCAATATATGTACTTTTGTTAGAAGGAATTTAATTCCGGTTTCTGGGCAAAATAAGAGATGGATATTTGTTTTATTTTTCGAATAACTCTTGAGTTATTGAGCTTAATAAACACTTTATCTCTTGTGGTACATGAATGCATGAACCTTGTTATTATATATTGATGTCTCTCCTGAACAGAACAATATTAGTCTACCTCATAAGAGAATATGTTCTTCAAAATTGAGTAAAACTTATCTGTGCACTTTTATCTAAGTCATATTAATCTGGATAGGATTTCAAGTTGGTCAAGTATGGACCTTAAGGTTCATTGAAAGTAGAGGCACTACCAACTTGTGGATCCTGTTTGGAAGGAAATTTGACTAAAAGATGTTTCCCTTTAAAAGGAAATAAAACTAGTGATAAGCTAGAATGAATCCTTTCTGATTTGTATGGTTAAATGAACATACTCGTAAGAGATAGATTTTGAGTATTTTATGACGTTCATAAATGATTACTCAAAATATTAATATATTTATTTGATGCACTGTAAGTCTTAATGAATTAAGTAATTCAAGGTTTTTAAGACTTGAAATAGAGAAGCACCAAAGAAATATATTAAGTTACTACAATTTGATTGTAGTGGCGAGCATCTCTCTAAAGAGTTTTTTAGTTACATATCAGAATAGGGATTACATCTCAATTGACTACACCGTAAACTCCATAATAGAGTCGTGTAGTAGAAAGAAGAAATAAGTCTCTTTTGGATATGGATAGACTAATGACGTGTTATTCAGATTTGCCTTATTTATTTTTGGAATATTTCCTGGAAACTTCAAATTACATTCTGAATTTAGTTCCTTCTAAGCTAGTACCTGGGACATCTATAGAACTGTGGACTGAATGTAAGCTTGGTCTGTGGCATGTTCAGATATAGGATTATCCCGCATATGTGCTGAAAGGGAAAGCAGATATGTAAGTTGGAACTAAGGATGGATAGGTGCATGTTTATCGAATATCCAAGAAAACGAATGAAGCTTTATTTTATTGTCCTAAAGAAAATAAGGCAATTGTTAAAACAAATGCATTTTTCTAGATAAGGACTGTTTAATAAAACATGTTCCTAGAAGTAAACTATTTTTACAGGAACTGGGCAAAGAAATAACTAGATGTTCAAGAACATCAAAACCCACACGTCAGAATTGACGTTCCATTGCATTTAAGTAGTGGGAGAACGTTAATAGACATAATATGCCTTTATCGAGTGGGAGTGATGTTTGAACATTGAACACTATAGTAAGAAGTCACTAATATTTCAATGTCGTGAGGTAACGAAGGTAATATTAGTGGTACTTCGTCTTAGTGGGAGAAAGCTAAAGAAAATTATAGTTCGGTGTTCATTCTTGGGATAGTTTCGGTAACAGGATCTCTGAAGAGTTTAATACCAAACTAGATAATTACGACAAAGTACTACTGGACAAATATTGCATCAGATATAACTTGGCAAGATTCTTTAACAAAACCTTATTTGGTGAAGACTTTTAATAGTCATGTAAAAGAATGCCTGAGAAAGTTGTAGATGCATATATACTATTAACCATGAGTTTGGTTTAGATATAGTATTTATTATGAAATAATTGTTTATTCAGTTTTAATAAAGTTTTAAATAGATCATATAATAGTCTGTGTCCTTTGCTTATATAGTAGATGATTTAGTGTATAGAGTTTAGCTTATACACGGAAGATTAAATCATCGGTTCTTATAAGTATAAAGTTTGAGTTCACAATCTAATGATGGAATTGGACAAACCATCAGGAATGATTGTAGCACAAGATTAAATATAATTAATCTTGATTATGGGAATGGTTTAATTCCAACTTCTTGTGCTAGTACATTTTGTATGTATTGAACGGACCAGGTAGAGATAAGTATTTTATACTGACTTAATAAAATAAACTCTCTAGCCATTAAATGTACTTATACTCTTAATCTTGATATAATTATTATTAGTTGTGTATATTATTATTGTTTTGATTTATTAAAAGGCGAGATTCTTTCGTGGGTCAATATGCCTGGTAAATTGGATAATAATAATATACATTGGCGAAGTAATAGTTAGTTGATGGAATCCATGTCTCGGTTTAGAGATTGATGATATACCTTTATGAAAGCTTATAAGTTTTCATGTGTAAACCCGGCCGGTGGATTTTGTATCCGACACATGAAATAAGTTAAGCGAAAGTCTAAAGGAAATAATCAATAAATTAAATCGTCAGTAATTTAATTTAATTGATTCGTATCTGAATCTTAACATGGGGAGTTAAATAAGATTTAATGGATGAATTTCGAAATTGAATAAGGAGTGTAATTACGAATTTTTAGTGGAATAATTCGTAATTAATTATGGTGGATATTAATTTCGAAAATTACAAATTAATTCCATAATTGGAAGCCTTGTTAATTAAATTCTGTGGTCCCTACTGTGCCTAAATAATAGGAAATAAAGGAATCCTTTTTCTGGTGGAAAAAAAAACCTAACAGGTTTTGGAAAAGGGTCTTAACCCTTAAAACTTGTGCTATAAATATATAAGGTTTTTCACCTAGAGGGATGAGTAGATGGTGGCTGAAATTTTCAGCCAAGTTTTCCTAGAAATTTCGCCCACACGAAATTGCTATTTTCGGGTATTATTTGGGTAACACAGTAGAAGACCGTGGAACGTTCGAGGATCACGATTGTGCGGGTGATGGAGATTCCATTGAGAAGTTATGGAACTGAAGGCTCACGTGGTAGAAGAGATATGTTCACGCTTCAAGAGGTAACCCGTGAAATCCCGTTTATGCTAGTTGTCTAAATTACATGTGATTTTGATACTGGGATTGCTTCCGCTGCATATAATAATCCATCAATTGGTATCAGAGCTCACTCACATCTAATTAGATAACTAAGTTTTTCATGAAACAAGAATATGGTGTTTATGTGCATTTTTATTACCGCGCTTACTTTTGGACTCGCAGGGGATTGTAACTATACGTTCAGCCCCCTCTTTGTAATCCTTTATTCCCGCTTCAATAAATAAAATGCCTGCTTTTAGTAACCAAAAAAAAGATAATATGATGATTAGGTTTTAGTAACCAACAAAAAGATAATATGATGGAATCATCATATTTTGTTTTGTGTATTGTTGATCTTGAGCTATGTGAGTTTTGATGAATAACAACGAAAAGTTCTTATCAGTTACTGTTGCCCAAGTAAAGGTGAAGTTTAAGGAACTCAGATATGGACCAGGTCCATCTTGTGAAACACAGTTATGATACATGTGAGATGCACGTGAAGGAGACAAACCTAACTTATCAGAAGTGATATCTCCTGATCATGATCGAAAATGTTGCATATTGGATAAGGAGAAAGACTCCTTACACAAAGAGAACACGATTTAGGAAAAGGATAGAGTTAGAGTATGAGATCAACTACAACTCTTCCACCGTGGAAGAGTAGCATCAGTATCCTAGTCAATCTCTAATTGCTAACTTCTTAAATATTAATGTTGTTCTCTTTTACAGGTAGTGACATAAGCAGAAGTTAAACGTGAATTGAGAGCAAAATAGCAAGGCAATTTTGCAAGCAATTTATATGTGATTCAAGCGTGCAAACCTGAAGCTAGTTGAACCAGATAGAAGAATCAGTTCCAAGTGTCTATCTTTTATTCTAGTTCAATTGTAGTAGGTGATTTAAGATTGTACCTTTCAGCTTATTTAGAATAAATTGTATTAGGTACTTAGAGTTTTCAAGTTAGAGTTAACCTGAAGTTGTCGCAACAGTTGAGGTTGTGTGCCACAATGGGATTAGAGTTAATCATATGTTTACAAAAGAGTTTTTTGTAAATGCAGTTTTTGGCTCAGTGATTTTAGTGGAGAGTTTGGAAAAATTCTACTGGAAGGTAGGTTGTGTTTTTTCACCTTTTGAGCAAGGTGTTTTCCACATAAAATCTCTATGTTCTTTATTTTCTGTATTTATTATTCCGCAACAGTGGCAGTTGTAACACATAGAAGAACTAGGTCCTTCTATAATCAAGTTAAGCAAAAACTGGGTACCACACAAATCACCTCCCCTCCCCCCTCTTGTGTGGTATTGAAGTATAAAGCATCAACTGGTATCAGAGAAGATTTTCCTTGAAGATGTTAACACCTTAGGAACAGATCAAGAGAAGTGCACTACCTGGAAACTGGGAAGGACAATCTACTGCTAGGCCTCTACTCTTTAATGGCTAGTACTATTCCTGGTGGAAGAACAAGATGAGAGACCACATCATAAGAGAAGACTATGAACTTTGGGACATTGTTACTGATGGTCCATTGGCTATCACAAAGAAGAATGCTGGAGGAGTGGACGTGTCAAAGACGAGAGCTGACTGTATTGCTGAAGATTTGAAGAAATGGGAAAATAATGACAAGGCCAAGAAATGGCTTGTGTGTGGACTAGGTCCATACGAGTATAGCAAAATTCAAAGATGTACTACTTCTAAGGAGATCTGGGACACTCTACAAGCGGCCCATGAAGGAACTCCTCAAGCAAAGAGATCAAGAGTAACACTACTGTATTTTCAATATGAGAATTTCACCATGAAGAAAGGTGAAACCATCCAAGAGATGCACACAAGGTTCACAACAATAACAAATGAACTTAAGTCTCTTGGATGAATTATCCTTGAAGAAGACCAGGTTGAGAAAATCGTGTCAAGGGTCTTGCCAGTAACTTGGGAAAGCAAAATCACTGCTATTCAGGAATCAAAAAATATTGCTACTCTCAAGTTGGATGAGCTGATTGGAAATCTCACTGCCTATGGACTGAGAAGGCAACCCATGAAGATAGATGCACCCAAGAAGGAAAGAAATATGGCTCTTAGAATAGCTGGAGGTGCAAACTTAGAGGATGATGAAATGGCTATGATCACAGGGGATTTCAAGAAGTACCTAATTAGAGGAAAGGATTCTTCAAGAGGTGCAACCTTCAACAAACCAAGGGCCCTTGAAAAACAGACCAGCGAAGGCTGCCGCAAATGTGGTAAGACTAACCACATGATCAAGAATTGTCCTCAGTGGGAAATTGAATGGAAGAAAGAAAGGGTTGAATGAAGAAACAGGAAGAAGGAACAGGTTCAACCCAACAAGAACAAATTATCAACAAAGGCTATAGTTGCTGCTTGGGGAGAAAGCTCAGATGAGGATTCAGAAGATGAAGCTGGAGATGAACAAACACTTATGGCCACTGGAGAATCAGATGATAAACAAGAGGTAAGTGTGATTCATCTCAAAGACAAGATTAAATTTTTGTCTAAAGAAAAGCTATGTGAATTACTAATAGACTTCATTGATGAGTCTAAGGTCATAAACAATGAGAAGGAACAGCTGTCTAGGGAATGTGAGATCCAAAAAGCTAAGTGCAAAAATTTGGAAATCAGGACTAGTGAAAGTGACAGTAAAAATACTGAGTTGAAGAACTAGGTTCTTGAACTTGACACCACTGTCTTAGAACTTAGATCTAAAAATTTAAAACTGAAATTAGGAACAGGCACAAGGAAAGCTGATTACACACACCTAACCTTAGAAGAAAATCTAGGAAAAATGAAGGATGAGTTGTACAAGATATATGAGTAGATAAGAGTCCTAAAAGAAGATTTAGGCAAGGTGAAACATGAACTAGATAGAACTTGCAAATGGAATAAGTCTTCTGATACACTATCCTGGCTACAAGAGCATCATAGTAGCAATGAGAGGACTTGGTTATGGGACCCCAGCACCTAAGTGGGATCCCAAAAGCAAGTACATCACACTTCCTGAGAAGAAAATCTGCACACACTATAGAAAGACTGGTCATTACAAAAGTGAATATAATGCAAAAGAAAAGGCCAGTCAAAAGAACAAAATCTTTGTTCAAGAGAAAAATAGGCTGCCTGGATGGGCTAAAAAGATTTTAATTCACTCATTTGCCTATAGAAAGGGACCCAAACTAGTTTGGGTTCCTAAGACTAACCCCTGATTTCATTTTACAGGTTCAAGTGAAGGGAAGTAGCCAAATATGGTACATGGATAGTGGCTGCTCAAAGCATATGACTGGAAGTATGAACCAGTTCCTTTCTTTTGAGGACCTAAACTGAGGTAATGTCTCCTTTGGAAATGGTAAGAAAGTTGAGATCATTGGGGTTGGAAAGGTAGGTAAGACAGACTCACATTCCATTGAGAATGTCTACTTGATAGATGTCTTGAAATATAGCCTAGTTAGTGTATCACAACTATGTGAGAAAGGTAACCTGGTAGCATTCACCTCTACCAAATGATTTGCGATTAATCTTACCACTGACAAGATTGTTTTGCAAGGAAAAAAAGTTAACAATATTTACATTGTAGATTAGTCCACTCTTTCAGAAAACAAACTCAATTTCTTAAGTGTGTTGGACAAAATCCCCTATTATGGCACAAAAGACTTGGTCATGCAAGTCTAAATCAAATCAACAAATTAGTCTCCAAGGACATGCTGATAGGGTTACCTAACATCAAGTTCAAGGAAGACAAAGTTTGTGAGGCCTGTGCAAGGGGGAAGCAGGTAATATCCTCTTTAAAAAGCAAGAAAGTGGTAAGCACGACCAGGTCGATGGAACTGGTTCATATGGATCTCTATGGTCCAACGAGAACATTGAGAAGAGGTGGGAAGAAATATGGGATGGTGCTTGTTGATGATTACTCTAGGTTTACTTGGGTATTGTTTTTAACATCTAAGGATGAAACATTTGACATGTTTACTGTCTTTGTTAGAAAAACTCGAAAATAACTAGGTAATCAACTTGCATCAATTAAGTATGATCATGGAACTGAATTTGAAAATGCTAAGTTTGCTAAATTTTGTGATGAGCATGGTATAGATCATAATTTCTCTGCCCCTACAATGAAATGGAGTAGTTGAAAGAAAGAATATGACTCTTGAAGATATGGCTATGACTATGCCTTTTTCTAGTAAACTGCGCCATAGCTTCTGGGCAGAGGCTGTAAATACTACTTGTTACATCATTAATAGGTGCATGACTAGACCGCTTATAGAGAAGACTCCATATGAGTTACTTAAAGGGAGAAAACCAAATATATCCCATCTTAGGGCATTTGGATGCAAGTGCTTTGTGCACAATAATGGAAAGGACTCCCTAGGTAAGTTTGATCCCAGAAGTGATGAGGGAGTATTCTTGGGATATTCTTCATATAGCAAAGCTTATAAAGTGTATAACAAAAGAACTTTGTGTGTAGAAGAAAGTGTACATGTAGTTTTTGATGAAACTAACATTCTTTCTGAGAGACAGGAACATAAAGATGAAGCAATTGGGCGGGTAAAACAATTGAGTGAAGTCACAGCTCAAGCTGAAGCTGCACCAAAAGAAGGAACAGATGATGGAACAGATTCTTCCATCTAGGGCAACCTGACAGGGGGAACTGTACAAAGAAAAAATGAATCTAATTTCCAAATGGAACCTGTCCATGATCTTGTTCCTCAGTAACAGAACATGAGAGAAACTTCAAACAGAAATCAGTTGTTGGTGAAACCTTACAAATATCAAAGTTCTCATCCCATTGAGAACATCCTTACTGACCCAACTTCTGGAGTTAAAACCAGATCTCAATTAAAGAATCAGTATTCTTTTGATACATTCTTATTTTTTATTGAACCTAAAAATATTGCTGAAGTTTTGTAGGATTTAGACTAGGTAAATGCAATGCAAGATTAACTCAATAAGTTTGAAAGAAGTCAAGTGGCATCTGGTCACAAGGCCCAAGGATAGATCGGTAATTGGCACTAAATGGGTCGTCGGAAACAAACTTGATGAAGATGGAATGCTTACAAGGAACAAGGCAAGGTTGGGGGTCCAATGATATAGCCAAGAGGAGGGCATAGACTATGATGAGACCTTTGCTCCAGTTGCAAGACTGGAGGCTATAAGACTCCTCATAGACTTTGCAGCACACATGGAATTTACCCTACACCAAATGGATGTGAAGAGTGCCTTTCTAAATAGCTACTTAAAGGAAGAAGTCTTTGTCAAACAACCTCCAGGGTTTGAAAGTAAGGAGTGTCCAGATCATGTATACAAACTGGACAAGGCCCTATATGGACTCAAGTAGGATCCTAGAGCATGGTATGAACGCCTATCCAAATTCCTGCTTGAACATGGATACAAAAGAGGTAAGATTGACAGCACTCTATTCTTGAGGGAAAAATGTAAGGATCTACTAGTATTACAACTATATGTTGATGACATAATTTTTGGGGCAACCACTGAATTGAGTATGATGGGTGAGCTTAACGTTTTCTTAGGCTTACAGATCAAATAAAACCCAAAAGGAACCATGATCCATCGGCAAAAATATGAAAAAGAGTTGATTAAGAAGTTTAAAATGGATGAATCAAAGGAAATAGACACACCCATTGCATCAACTACTAAATTAGACATAGATGAACCTGGTTCATCTGTTGATCAGAAGTTGTATAGGGGTATGATTGGTTCACTTTTGTATCTTACTGCTAGCAGATCTGACATTATTTTCAGTGTAGGGCTTTGTGCTCGTTTTCAAGAAAATCCTAAGGAATCCCACTTGACTGATGTCAAGAGGATACTGAGATATTTGAAAGGCGCTATTGATCTTTGCCTCTGGTACCCTAAAGGTAGTAACTTTAATCTAGTAGGATATGCTGATGTTGACAATGCAGGTATGACTCATTTTCTCGATTCATGTCTGGTATCATAGGCCACTAAAAAGCAGAATTCAGTGGCTTTATCCGCTGATGAGGCTGAGTATGTTGTTGTTGCCTCTTGTTGTACTCAACTGCTGTGGATCAAACAGCAGCTGATGGATTTTGGCATTGAAGTTGGTTTCATCCCTATTTTTTGTGATAACACTAGTGCTATTAGTATGACTAAGAACACAGTTCATCATAAGAAGACTAAGCACATAGATGTTAGACATCACTTCTTAAGGGGCAACTATGAGAAATGATTGATTACTATAGAATTTTATGCTACTGATAAACGGATTGTTGATATCTTTACTAAAGCACTAAGTAGAGAAAGATTTGAAAGGAACAAGATAAAATTAGGGATGATTAAGATAACCTAATAGGACCAGATCATAATGCATAATGAATAAAATGAAAAAATACATTGGCTAGGAAATCTGGAACTTGTGTAAATATCTAGATTAATTTTTACTCAGTTTCATACTGTAAAAAGTATACTCATGTGACATATGTTGATATGAATCACTAATCTCTAACAAAATTTTCTCTATTTTTGTAAATTGAGGCATGATCAAGAGGATTCTAAATGAAGAACCTGGTTCATCAGTATTGGTTTATCTGAATAACGAAGTATGTTTTTTTATACTCTACACAATTAGAAATATAAATATTTGTATCATGAGAAAAGTCCTACCTATGTTAAAAAACATCAAAAAATCCTATTCGATTATTTTTTGAACCAGTTCCGTCTCTACTAGAATTCTTACCACAAAAATTGCCTAAAATCTAGAGAAGCTTAACCGCTCATTCAACCTAAAATTTCAGGTTGATTTGACTTCTAATTGACTGCAAAAAGCTATCGTTAGATCATTAATTAGGTTTGTCTCTTTAAAACCCATAATCACCTTCTGCCACCCTCATTATTCCAAACCGTCAAAATTTCTTTCAATCTAAATTATTCTCTCTTCCAAAAGCCGAACTCCAAAA
Organism: Nicotiana sylvestris; assembly: GCF_000393655.2. Taxonomy (NCBI): domain Eukaryota; kingdom Viridiplantae; phylum Streptophyta; class Magnoliopsida; order Solanales; family Solanaceae; genus Nicotiana; species Nicotiana sylvestris. The sequence continues at coordinate 9,869,516 of NC_091065.1, read as the reverse complement.
TTCTCTCACGAAATCAGTCACAATGTCGAACCCTCAAGATAACCCAGACACTCCTCCACAACCTACCTCTTCTAATTCCTCCACACCTCCCTAACCTAGTACAACCCTCCCAGCTTAGGAGGAAACGTGTTAAGATGCTCGCTCGTAAAATTATGGCTATAGGTGCACTGTCAGAAAGATTGAATGCACAATTGAAGGCTATCCAGTCCAAGAATCTGAACACTTAGACGATTCCTTCAACTCTGCAAGTGATGGGGAAGGAACTGGGTCTTCTGATTCTGAGAAGATTTAGAGTTACCCTTCTGAGGTACATTCTGTTTTGGTTGAAAGTGTAAAAAATAAGTTTGTTCTTGTTGGGTCTGTTAGAGATGTGGAAATGCCTGAGTTGAGAAGAAGAGGGGGTAAAAATAAAAATGAAAAAGAAAGAGAGAGAGAGAGAGAGAGAGAGAGAGTACAAGCTGTGATGTGAGAGGAACAGGGGTAGAAGTGGTTGATTCATCACCCACCTCTGAGATGACTAGACTGGCAATTTGTGGTACTGAGGATGAAATTGTAGGAGAAAGTGGAAAGAAAATAGGGGGAAGTGGATCAGGGGAGGCTGCTGAGGGTTTGGTAAATTTAAGTTCTCATGTGGATGAACCTAGTTCATCTATTGAAGAAACACCAGCAGACCTTCTGAAGAAAGTAGATACCAGTTATAATCCCAAGAAAAGGAGAACTCCAACACCTAAAGTTCCAAGCACTACAAAGAACACCAAGAAAAGAAAGGCCAATTCTCCAACAACTGTTGAAATTCCCTTGCCAAAGAGGAGAGCCACAAGAAGTATGGTGAAATAGAGTGAGGGTGAATTACAAAAGGCTTTGGCTGAAAGCAAGAAGAGAGGAAAGATAAAGGAAAAGCTAAGGTTGTAGAGACTTGTGAGGCTGTTGATGTTGTGGAGATGGGACAGGTCCATTAGGATGAACATACATATGTGGAGGTTCAGACCCCCAATCCTAAAAAGACCAAGACTTCTTCCAAGAAGTTTTCATCAAGGTCTAAGGTTGTTGAATCTTCATTGGCCAAGAGGACAAGGTCTGCAATGAAAAATAAACCAGTTAGAATTGCTGAGGATGAGGGATGGAGTGGTGAAGAAGAGAGTGAGTCTGATGATGAACAAGACAAGCTGGCCAAGTTTGGCAAAAGAAAAATTTTAAAAGGGAGATTGCTGAAAGACTTGGTGGAACCAGGAACGGGTCGATTGCTTGATGCACTAGAAGAAATATAAGTATATTTTAGCCGCTTCTAAAAATAATAGCCGATAATATATATATATATATATATATATATGTGTGTGTGTGTGTGTGTGTGTGTGTGTGTGTATTATATACATACACATTCTATATATATTTCGGCTAGCAAATGCAATCTGTTTCAGTCGGCTGGTTAATTTTATATTTTTTTCCTTAAAATAAGAATGACCCAACTCAGCCTGCCATAATACCCATATACGTAAGTTAAAATAATACTAAAAGTGAATTCTTCCCCAATAAAAAAAATTAATTCGGGATGCATGAGATTCTGGCAAAAAAATAAAGAAATAAAAGGTATAATTAGAGAGCCCTTGAAATAAAAATGCTATAAATTTGAATAAAAATCTTGAAAAGAAAAATAAAAGATAGAAGTATCATGTTTTGAAAGATTTACTATTTACTGTTAGTATTTTTTAGCTTATATATATGATTATTGGGTCGAGTGGCTAGGTCAGGTTGAGTCATTTCTATTTTAGTTGGATTATTACTTATTAGACTGAAAATAAGAAATAAAAACCAACAAAATAAAAAAAATACTACTAAACAAATTATATTTTTCGATCACTATGATTTTTGTGCGAGTTAATAAAAGTTTTATAATTTTTGTGTGAGAAAATATAGTTATGTGACTGTGATGAAAAAAAGTCATAGTTATATAATTTTTGTGTGAGAAAACAAAGCTATATGACTTTAGTGGAAAAATAATTATTGTTATATGACCATTTGTGAAATTTACCCTTAAGAAAATACACACAATGGCAAGGTTAAGTGTAGAGGCTGAATACAGAACACTAGCCTCAACAACAGCTGAAGATGTCAAGCCTAGTATATCGAGTAGTTAGAGGATAACCTAGTCTTTCTATAAGGATCAAATTAGTTAGATTAATTAGGACTACGCTCGATGTAACTCTATGGCGCCAGTCCTACATTTTATCTTTGTGGATCGAGGAGAAAAAGGGCTCAGCGATTTTCACCTTATTGATCATATTCATCATATCAAGTCTAACTAGTTAGTAATTATTCAATACCATTTTCTGCTTTAAATATTTAAACACAGAAAATTAAATAGCAGCCATACATGACAATAGAAATTGGGTTTCAAGTCTTTTTGTTTTTTGAGCAAACAGAAAATATATATATTAAAAGTTACGGAACATGCATTACATGGATTTTGTAGTTAGTGTCACATAGGATACTTTGATTACCTAGGCTTGCTAAAGTATTACAAGCATCATATGATAAGAGTTTTTCCAAAACACATTGTTCTAGTACATCATGTTCTACTAGGAATTTAACATCTCCAGAGGGGGCAACAAAAACTTTCTTCTTCTTCCTTGTATTAGCAATTCCCATGTATGCTAGCTGGTGAGCTGCCCTATTCCCTTGCCGGAATTCGTGTTGGAGAGTTACCTGCGTCTGTTGGTGCATTAACAACCTGCATTTTTGAATAATGTTAGAATATAGATTATTACCTTGTTGTATTGATAGAATTACCTCTGTGGAATCTGTTTCAATTTGAAGTAGAAACAAGCCCCACTCGTGGGCTATTTTTAATCCTTCTAGCAGAGCTTTGATTTCTGCTTGAAGACAACCGTTTGCATAAGCAAATTTGTTGTAACCAACAATCCAGTCACCTTTTGCATTTTTGATTACTCCACCCGGACCACATTTTTGCATGTCTTTATGGAAGCCAGCATCAATGTTTAATTTGAACCATCCTATTGGAGGTTTATGCCATCTAACCTTAATGTGAAGCTTTGGAGCATGTAGCACATTAGTTTCAGTTAAAAGACAGAATTCGATAGCTTTAGTTGTAATGAGGTGAATGTTTATAGGCAAATTAGTATTATTTTGGTTATTGTTATTTCTGTTGATCCCAATATACCAAATTGCAAATTAGTATTATTTTGATTATTGTTATTTCTGTTGATCCAAATATACCAAATTGCAAAAAGGAAGAAAAGGTTCCAATTTAACAAGTTGTTGTTGAAGGCGTAATTATAGTTCTTTAATTGGATTAGCCAATGTTCCCCATTTTCCTTGTCGAACATTTTCCAACCAATGGTTTCCCAAATATGATGGCTTGCATGGCAATTAAGAAAAATATGAGTGATAGATTCCTCTATATGATTTTTACATATAGGGCAATGAGGATCTATATTAAGGCCAATTTTTGCGAGATATTGTCTACAAGGAATTTTATTGTGAAGGCATTGCTAGAGAAAAAAATTGATCTTATTGGGACAAGGCAAGCTCCAAATCCACTGAAAATCCAAATTCTTGTTCTCATTAGTGTTGATTAAGGAGTAGCAAGTTTTGGTCGCGAAATTACCTTTTGTATTGAGGGCCCAAATAGGGATATCCTTATTTGGATGGTTAACACGGATTCTTGTTTTGGATATAGCATCCTTGATATCATCGGGAAGGTTGAGGGATATATTATCAAAGTGCCATTGTTGGCCATCAAAAATATTCCTTAGTTTTAGGTGATAGTCATTTTTTTTATAAAGGGCCTTCTATGTTATTTCTAAGGCTACCTAGGTTAGGGATCCAATTGGTCTCCCAAATACTCATGTTAGAGAGTGAAGTTGCCAATTGATACCCTTGGAGCATAATTCCCACCCTTTAGAATACCTTTCCATATGAAAGAATTTTTCCTAGTGTTTTTATTGTTAGCATAGGTATTAATGATGAGTTGAGCCCAATGAGTAGTAGGGTTTGTAATGGTCCTCCAAGCAAGGTTAGCAAGAGTACACACATTTTATCTTTTGCCTTATAGAGACCAAGGCCTCCCATGTTTTTTGGTTGACAAACGGTTAACCAATTAATAAGGTGAATTTTACGTTTCTCATTAGTAGTACCCCATATGAAATCCCTTTGAACATTATTAGTTTTTTTGAGGATATTCATAGGGAGGAGGGTAAATTGCATATAGTAGTTTGGGATTGAGTTTAGACAGGAATGAGAGAGAGTTGTCCGGCCTGCTATATTTAGGAACTTTATTTTCCAGGCCGTTAGTTTAGCTCTCATTTTGTCAATGATAAATTGATAGTCTTTTGGTCTAGGGTGTTTATTTAGGATAGGAAAGCCCAGATAGGTGCCAAAGGAGTCACTCTTTTTAATATCAAGAATATTGGTAATATCATTAGTAAGAGTTGTAGGACAATTTGTGGAGAATATAATTTTTGATTTGGTGGTATTGATTTTGGACCTGAGAGTATACAAAAAAGGCCTCGACCTTTTTTAATAGCATGACTTGATTTATGATTGGCTCTGACCATTAAGGTTAGGTCGTCGGCAAAGAAAAGGTGAGAGAAATTGGGGCCTTTTTTTCATAAGGTAATAGGATCCCAGTTTCTAATGTCAACTTAATTATGTAACATGACAACATTTCAAGACAGAGAATGAATATATAAGGAGATATATAGTCACCTTGCCTAATTCCCCGGCTAGGTTGAAAAAAGCTAGTGATAAAGCCATTTACTACAATAGCTATAGAACTTGTTGAGATACAATTTAAGAGAATTTTCTTAAATTTTGGAGGAAAATTGAAATAATTTAGGGTGTGGTGCACATATGACCATTCTAAACGGTCAAAGGCTTTTTCAAGATCGATTTTGAGAATCATATGACCTTGTTTCCCCTTTAACTTATGAATTTTTTAAATAAGCTCTTGTATGATAATAGCATTAACTGAAACCCTTCTATTTTTTATAAAGCTAGCTTGGTAAGGGCAAATAAGTTGGTCAAGGAAAGGTTTAAGTCTATTAGCGAGGATTTTTGTGATGACCTTATAAATAGGAGTGCATAGACCAATGGGTCTAAAATTTCTTAAGTTATTCGCATTGGGAATTTTTGAAATAAGGCACAAGTAAATTTTGTTGAGATCATGGGGGATCTCTTGGGTTTCTAAGATGTCATGGCACAGTTTTGTGACAGAGGGTCCAATTAAATCCGAATACTTTTGAAAAAAGAAAGGGTGTAGGCCATCCGGTCCAGGTGCCTTAAAGGGTTTAAAAGAAAAACTGGCCTTTTTAATCTCAATATTTAAAATGGGGTTATCAAGACTATTGAGAGTTAAGCCATTTGGGGAGATATTTTGAAGAGGGTTAATTCCACTAGAATTATCGTGGGAGGTTGTAAATATAGTTTTAAAGAAATTACAAACGTGGGAAGTGACTAGATTAGGATCATTGATCCAATTCCCAGCATTGTCTTTGAAGAAATTTATTTTATTTCTTCTTTTCCTATTAGTGGCTGAGATGTGGAAAAAATTAGTATTTGCATCACCCTCATTGAGCCATAAAACTCTGACCTTAATTTCCAGTAATCTTCCTCTATTAGTAAAAGATCATTGTATTCCTTTTTGAGGTTAGTGTGAAGGTTTTGGAGGAAAATACTATAAGGGTAATGATTTGATTTTTCAATCCCTTGAATCCGGTCTAGTATTTTCCTTTTTTTACCCATAATATCACCAAAAGTTTGGTGTTTCCAAATTTGAACTTTTTCCTTAAACAAAATACTAGCCCTATTATAGTCATTATTAGACCAATTTTCTTGGACTAGAGTTTTGAAAGAGGGGTGTTTACACTAGTAGGTTTCTAGTCGAAAGGGGGGTTTGTAAAGAGCATTATTTTTAGAAATTAATTCTACTAGTATGTGATTATGATCCGAGCCGGTTTTAGGCAGATGAATAATGGAGCTTTTGGGAAAGAGCTTTATCCGATCCTCATTCCCTAATACTTTATCCAACCTTCCCATAATCAAACCCCTATTTTTATGTCTAAGGTTAAACCAAGTGTACTTACACCCTTTATATCGTAAATCAATTAAATTACAATTATTAATCTTAGACCAAAGGCATTTAGCCCTACTATCATGTATACTGTTGCCTCCAAATTTCTCATTTGAGCATAAAATATCATTGAAGTCTCCTCCTAATAACCAAGGTCCATTGTAACTATTGCTAATGCTTTCAATTCTATCCCACATTTTATTACACAGAAGTATGTTAGTACCGGCATAAATAGCACTAAACATCCTTTTTTGACGAATAGGGATTACCTCAATTGTAGCATGAATCTCCTGGTCCCTTCGAACAAAGTTCTGAACTGTGACTATTTGATGATTGTAAAGAACTACAATCCCACCTGCCTGGCCTTCTGCTGGTACCTCAATGAACTCCGTAAAGTTATAATCATCTAAAAGCTCCAAGTGATTTCCCATCCTAGTTTCTAGCAAAGCTACCACGCAGGGTCTATGAGTGTCCACCATTTCCATGAAGTTCCTTCTAAAGTTATCGTTGTTTCCTCCTCTAATATTCCAAATGATGATGTTAGTAGGTCTATTCATGGAGATATTAATGTTTTGGTTGGCTAGGTTCCCATTCTCCCTCACTTCCCCTAGCACAGGGTTCCTCCGTAGTGATGGAACTACGATCATGGCTCGATTTCCTACTGTTGGATCCTGTGGAGCTCTTATATCCATTGAGCATTTGTATAATGCTAACGGGGAGCTGAGAACATGCCTCTTCTCTTGTCTCTCTGAAAAGAGAAACACTTTTACCCCGTCGAGACTTGTGATTTCTAGGACTCTTTCTAAGAGAAGGTGTAGGGTTTCCTCCTCTTCTTCCATTTCTGCCTCAACTGGTTCTGGCACATTTACTGGATTATGGGGTGGGCAGGGAGGTTGTTGTGGTATTTGAGGCTCCTGGACTAGTTGGAGTTGTTCCTATGGAAGAAATATAGGGTTCAGGTGAGAGAGATTCTCCGGCATGAAGAATAGCATGTACATTAGAGCATTATGAGGATAGATTGGATTGAAATGTGGAGGGAGATTCCAATGGTTCCTCATTGCATGGACCAGCTGGGGGTTCACTGATGGAGCTAAGGGTTGGAGAATGGTGTTGAGCCATGCTTGGTTCAGGTAATTGTTCATGGCCAACCTCATGCCTTCTGTCACCAGCTGAGATAGATACTGGGTGTCATGGAGGATGATAACTGAGTCCTGACCATTTATCTGGACATTGAACGAGCATGCATGGCCCATCAGACCCATCTCCATCCATGACACTGGTTGGTAGTTTTGGGCTTGAGGTGGCTGAACATATATCATCTGGGGATTTATTGGTTGAGGTTGGAGAGGTGAGAGATTTTTCATGGTGATTCTGGTTTGACGAAGGATTTGGAGGAGCCTTTGTCTTCTCCTTAGAGATTATAGTAAGGTTGGCATTTTGAACAATGTTCAGGCTACGAAATAATTCTAAGTCAGGCATGGGGGGGGGGGCTAGTAGGTATAAGGAGAGGAATGGTTGCTAGGGTAATGATTGGGGATGGCCTTTGCATGTTGTTTGAGACCCCAAGGGAGGAGTTTATAGGTTGAGCTTCCAACTCCATTGCGTGTATTTGATGGTTAGCCATTTGGCTAGATTGTTCTTCGTTAGTTGCCATTTGGCTAACATGCTCAGGCTTTGGAGGATAAGCAGATCTTGATGTGAGATGTTGCTTGATATTTTGGTTAATGGAAGGTTTATTACTAATGTGCTCACTAGGAAGGGTAGTGTTGTTAGTAGTGCATTGGTTTTTAGTAGGGGTAATAGGATCATTATAGATGCTATTTTGCATGGCCACCTTAACCACATGCTTTATAGGATTACTAGTAAAAGACACGTTTGTGTCCAGCATGTCAATATCCTTAGTAATCTGTGACATTTGTTCACTTGCATGTGTCTCATTAAAAATAAGATTTGGATTATTAATATCTTTAGTGGTTTTGTTCAAAACCATAGGCTGTTCTTTTAAGATAGAAAAATTGTTTTTTGTATGCAAATTGCTTTGCTCCCCAAGCAAAGAAGTCAGAAGATTGAAGATTGTTGATATGTGATGATGGGGTAGAATTTTTTAGTTCTTTTGATTTATATTGTAATAGTTGAGTGTCTAGATTCTTACCATTGGCGGCATTAAAAAGCTTGACATAGATACCTAGGCCATTAGCTCGCTTAATCGGATTTGCAATAGGTTGTTTTTGGGGGGGCTTTTGCACCTTGATGTCTTCTTTTGGAAAAAGAAACTGTTTTCCATTGTTCTTTTTCCCTATCATTTGTAATTGTTGATAATTCCTTGGTTGTATCTTCATTATTGCTATCACTATTTCTCTGATTAATAAAGGAGCATTGTTGTGTTGTATGCCCCAATCGTCCACAGTTTTTGCAAAGAAAATTTTCTCCTTCGTAGTGTATTGCTTGTTTGTGGTGGCCTACATAGATGAATGGTTGAACTGGAACTTCCAATAGTAATTCCACACATAATCTTTCATAACGACCTCTCAGAGTTGTTGATGTGCAACATCAATTTTTAGGAGCCGACCAATTTCATTACCAATTTTTTCAAGAATTTTCCCATTCTAAAATTCAGTAGGTAATTGAGGAAGTCTAATCCATACTGCTGAATGTGACCTTTTCTTGAGTGGCAACAAAGTTTGGTTTCCATCTAGTAATAGAAAGAAAATGCCCGTTAATGAACCAAGGGCCTTGTACATATTTTCCTTTTTCTTGATTTTGATTATGTAGTAGTCCACTCCAAGGTCAATCAGTTGGAAATCCTCAGTTGGCTTCCATGGTTCTTGAATTTTGTTTTTAAATAGTGGTGTAACATACGTTTGTCCACTAGCTTTACTATGATGGAATTTTTCCATGGCTTATAGATTCGTACCTTCTCCTCATCAGAGAGTGTTATGAATTTGATGCCTTTAGAGGTTGTTAAGGATGGTTGATCAAATACTTGATCATCTGGATTCATCATTAGGGGGTTTATATCTTGATGATTTTCTATAGTGGTGAAAAGCAAAAGGTTTGAAGTGGTAAGCATCTCTATGAAGCTAGGTTTAATTATGCTTTGATCAATATCTGGGGGTTTAGGGGGAATTGTGTGTTGTTACTGTTCATAGGGTTGGGGATCCATTTCCCAAAGAGAATACTAGCCCTACAGTAAAGCCGAAGTTTGTCTGTGTTTCAAGTCTATGAAGAGCGTTTGAAATAATATTTGTCAGTTGTAACCATAAACAATAGTAGCCAAATATCATATTATCTTGCTATGAATCTTTTTCATAAAAAATAGTTGTACGTATCACTTAGCTACAAAATTTTAAGCCGTCACCATTTAAACATTGTATGTTTGGTGATAAAACTTTGTTGTCACTAAGTCACATGTTGATTAGAAATAACAAAACGATTGTCGTAATTGTTTATATTACCGGTGACAAAAATTTAGGTTCCAAATAAATGTAAAATTTTGATAAGTTTTCTAATGGGTCAATTAGAACTTTATATTTAATCGGCATAATACATACATTACCCGCTCGGTTACACAAAAATCTCTATTATATAAACAGGGGCGGTTCAAGCACAAATGTGGTCTAAATCCAAATTTTAATATGAGGCCTAATATTTTTTTAAATAAAGTTCTGATATATATATATATATATATATATATATATATATATATATATATATACACACACATATTTTATTTGAAGTCTATTCTTCTAGCTTTCTGAGATACAAAGTTGTTAATAATTGTTTTGATTGATTTTTTCTAATAATTAATTGATAATATGATTAACCCATTAATTAATCTTTCTTGAGATACTACTAATCTTAAGTAAGATTTTATCAATGTTAATTTTGAAAAACTTCTTTTGGTTGAGGAAACTATATATATTATAGGAACTGTTAACATTATTCTATAAACAAGCATTTGAAAAATCAAAACTTTTTATTATAATTGAGTATATCCATTAATCTATTATCTTCTACTGGTACTATTTTTCTTAATATTCTTAATTCAAGAAATAAGTCTAAACCATTAATATGAGCTTGACTATTATGTATTAAGGAACATTAAAAGTTAAGGCACTGCTTTTTCATATTTTGGTCATCTAATGATCTAATTTTGTTTACCTTCTAATATGAAATCAAAAATATCTTCATATATTTCAAATTGTTCAAATCTATCTTTTAGTGAAAAATGGCTTGATCTATTATATATAGGAAGTAATCAACTCTAAAAGATTTTTTAAAAGACTTTGTGATTTCATCATCAACATTCTCATTTTAATTTTTTTCTACAAATTACATGTTTATTATGAAATTCAAGTTCTATATTTATTTTAAATGCAATTTTCTTGCCAAAATCATTATAGTTGTAAATCTCTCATCTCTATTATTTCTTTCATAATCTACTTTTATACTAAAAATATTAAATATTATTTTTTTAAAATACATATTGACCGATTATTTCTAAAAATGCCCCCCTCCCCCACACCTCCCATATTTGGGGACCTAAGGCACAAAGCCTTATTACCATAAGGTTAGAGCCGACATGTACTACACATCCAGACTTATCACTTTGTAGCTAAAACTTCTTATGTGGATAGTATGGCTGTCCAATGGGATAGGACCAAATTAGCGGGACGGTGCGACATTTAAGCGGGACGGTGGCGGGATGGGACGAAACGGGACGGGAAAAACGGGATAAAACGTTCGTCCCATCCCATCCCGCTAACAAACGAGATGGGACGGGACGGAACGAGACGGGACGGGACGGGACGGGTTCGTGGGCCTTAAGTGTATTTGTTTTTTAAAAACATCTAGTTTTTTGAAAATTACTATGTTTTTAAAGTTTGCAACGGCTAGATTTTTGACTTATTTAATAAACTTAAATATTACTATGTTAAAATGAAAATTAGAAAACTAAGTAAAGAATTATAAAATATTAAAACAAAAGACTTGTAATGAAATATTCTAGTAATTATAAATTTATAATAGAGTTATAATTTATTTAATATAATTTCAAAGTATTAACTATTAAGTAACTAAGACAATTCATAAATAAAATTCAACGCTTAGAGCCTTTTATTTTATTAATAGAACTTTCAAATCTCAAATACAAATATAATTCTTTTGAAGAGCACCTAATCTATACAGCCACCATCTAGGAAGAGTTCTGTTTGAACTAGGCCTCTTAGTAGCCAATTACAAATTATCATACTTATATTTGTAAGCTCCTATACAACTTCTTTGTAAATTATCAATAATATCCCTCGGACATTCTGCTGGAATTGGCAATGTTGATTGATGTTCCATGAGCTCTATGTCGTCATCGCTCCCAGTGGTTAGTATCTTATTGTATTCTTCTTCTTCCCTAGTGGTTAATTTTTCAAAACCAAGATTTCTTCATTCTGAATTAATTGTGACGACCCAACCGGTCGTCTTTGGAATTTATGCCCCGTCTCCCCATTAACTGCTTCCCCTAAGTTCATTTCTGCTATTCTGGTTTGCCGGGACGTTCGGTGTTGGAATTCGGAGTGTTTTGGGACACTTAGTCCCTAAATAAGAGCTTAAGTGTTGAAAAATGGTCCGCAATCGGAACAATGTGAATATGGTATCAGAATGGAAATTCGATGGTTCCTTTAGCTCCGTTAGGTTATTTCGGAGTTGGGAGCGTGTTCAGAATATATTTTGGAAGTCCGTAGCGCATTAAGGCTAGAAATGCCGAAAGTTAGTACTTTGACAAATTTCGGTTGATAGGTTAAATTTTGATCCAAGGGTCGGAACGGAATTCTGGAAGTTGTTGTAGCTTCGTTAGATGATTTAGGATATGCGTGCAAAATGTCAAGTCACTCGGACATGTTTTGGTCGGGTTTTTGATCGAATGTGTGTTTTGAAGTTTCTAAAAGAACTTAGGCTTGAAGTTGATGTAATTCGATGATTTTAGTGTTAGTCGAGGTGTTTTGATGATTGGAACAAGTTTGCATAATGTTTTAGGATGCGTTGGTGCTTTTGGTTGAGGTCCGGGGGCCTCGGGTGTGTTTCGGGTGAGTTTTGAGCAAGTACGGACACCCCGGAACTTAGAAAAATGGAGGTGGCAGCAGTGGAGACGCGGACCGCGCTCCTTTTCGCGCTGGGCGCGCGCCCGCGCCCGGGAAGATCTACAGGCTGCTGGTTCTATTTCGGAAGCTCATATCGTTTGATCAGCATGGAATTTTGAGGTGATTCAAAAACGAAAGTTGTAGAGCTTTGAATCTAGTTTTCATAAACATATTATAATTGGCATTTGGACATTTGTAGAGAAAGTTACGGCCTAAATAGTGAAGCTTGTCACTGCAGTCAAATTGCTGCGCGGCCGCGACCATTTTGTGCGGTCAGCACTCCCTGGGGCGGACCGCGGTCATTTTTGTGCAGTCAGCACTCTCGGAATCCGAGGGGTACTCTATAAATACGAGGTTTTGGATTTTATTTGATATTTTGACCTATAGAGCTCGGATTTTGGCGATTTTTCGAAGGTTCTTCAAGAAATTCATTGGGGTAAGTGATTCTAACTCAGATTTGGTTAGAATACATGAATATACCATTGAATTCATCATTTAATTAGTGATTTGAGATGGAATTTGGGAAGAAAATTGTGGAATCTTTCAAAAATATAAAATGAAGATTTGAAGGACCAAATGGTGTCGGAATTGGATAAATTTGGTATGGTTAGACTCGTGAGAGTGCGAGGTTTCTGGAAATAAAAATTTTATTCGATTCCGAGACGTTGGCCTGAGGGGCATTTTGGTCATTTTACCTATTTTCGGGCCTTAGCTTTAATTTTAATAGAGGAACTAGTTACTTGCGATGTTATTTACAATATGTAATTGGTTTGAATAGATTGGGGCCACTCGGAGTCGGATACTCGTGTCAAGGGCATTGTTTCTTAGCGATTTTTGTACCGGTTCGAGGTAAGTGGCTTGTCTAACTTTGTGTGGGGGACCTCTCCCCTTAGGATGTCTTTGATGTTGTTAAAATGCCTTGTGCGCGAGGTGATAGGCGTGTACTTGTGCTAATTGTTTAACATTCACCTTACTTGACTTATTTAGATTGTGTTTCTTCACGTATTTAACTGTTAAAAAGGCAATTTCAGTTGTTTCAGCTTAGGGAGAACATGTTATTAACTTATTTGCTCTATTTGATTAAATTGCAATGCCTGCCTTTGTGAAGCATGTTAGACTCTAGATTTTTTTTCTTGTTGTCCGCACTTAGCTTCTTTCTGTTAATTATTGATTTGTTGTGATGTGTTTACGATTGGGTCTAAGGGATGGCATCTCGGGAGTTTCCCTCGTTCGTATTTATTGCGAGATTTGTAAGTGCGGGATACTAAGAGATCTCCGGCACAGGATTGATTAATTGGAGGATACTTGGAGATCCTCGGGATACTTGGAGATCCCTCGTGATTTAATGGAGGATACTATGAGATCCTCGGGATACTTGGAGATCCCTTGTATATATGAAGAGGATACCAGGAGATACCCGATGATAAATAGCATGTAGTGATCGTTCTTGTATTTGTAGATTTGTATTTGTAGCCTGTTCCGTTTACTTATTGTTTTTGGTAGATACTCGAGATTTACTGTATTTCCTTCTGTCTATTCATTTCATATTTATTCTTATGTTTATCTCAGTAAGGCCTTGACCTTTCTCGTCACTACCCCACCGAGGTTAGGCTTGGCACTTACTGAGTACCGCTGTGGTGTACTCATGCTACTCTTCTGCAAACTTTTGTTGTGCAGATCCAGGTACATCTGAGCAGGCATATCACCAGTAGCTGTCAAGGAGCATTATTGGAGATTTGAGGTATACATCTGCTACGTCCGCAGATCCGCAAAGTCTCCTTCTCATTCTATCCCTAGTTGTTAGTTGTTATTTCGATTCCTATCTTTGTATTAGACAAATTCTGGTGACTAGAGCAGTGTTAGACTTCTTGTAACCTGTGTTGCCCGTGGGATTCCGGGTTTTGGGATGTTACTTTCAGGATTTGTGTAATCAGTGTATGTGCCAAGCGGCATCGTTATACACTTCCTTTTCGCGAAGACTGGGTGATGTCATGACAGGCTCACAATTGGTGAACCAGGGTCGTGACAAGTTGGTATCAGAGCTCTAGGTTCATAAGAGTCACGGGACACAGGCCGGTTTATTAGAGTCTCGCTGATCGGTACGGAGACGTCCGTACTTATCTACGAGAGGCTATGTAACTGTTTAGGAAAAATCTTCACTTCATTGAATTCTTTGTCGTGCTATGTTTTTGACATCGATTCTAAACTCCTTTCTTCTATTCTATCACAGATGGTGAGGACAAGCACGACCCGGGACGATCAGGCACCCGCACCCCCTCCTGCAGCCGCTAGAGGCAGGGGCCGAGGCAGGGGTCGTGGATGCGCGCGGGGTGCAGCCAGGGCACCTGCGCTAGTAGCCGCCGAGGTACCACCAGCGGATCCAGTCAGGACTCAAGCACCGGACACGCCCACAACCGCCACTACTCCACCTGTTCAGGAGGCATTGGCGCAGTTTATGAGCATGTATACTACGTTGTCCCAGGCAGGGTTACTTCCACTTCCTGCAGCCACGTCCCAGGCCTGGGGAGGAGCCCAGACTCCCGCAGCCTGCACTCCAAAGCAGAGGGTGCATATGGGACAGATTCCAGATATTATTCCTGTCCAGCCTGCAGTACCGATTTAGCCCGAGGATGGGGCACCTGCATTAGAGGATGAGCAGCATAGATTGGAGAGGTTCAAGAAGTATGACCCTCCTATTTTCAGCGGGTTAGCTACCGATGATGCTTTGGGGTTCTTGGAGGATTGCCATCACATCTTTCGCACCATGGGTATTACTACCTCGAGCGGGGTTTCTTTCGCAGCTTTCCAGCTTCGGGGAGCCGCCTATGACTGGTGGCACACCTTTGAGTTAGACAGTCCGGACAAGGCTGCCTCCCTGACTTGGACTCAGTTTTCAGATATCTTTCAGAGGGAGTTTGTTCCCCAGAGCCTCCGAGATACATGGCGCGCGGAGTTTGAGCATTTGCGCCAGGGCCCTATGACTCTCTTTGAGTATGCCATCCGCTATACTAGGTTGGCCAGGCATGCGCCTGCTTTGGTGGCTACTGTTCGTGAGAGGGTTCACAGGTTTGTCGAGGGCCTTATTCATTCCATTAGGTCTGGCATGGCGCGAGAGTTGGAGATGGATATACCCTATCAGCAAGTAGTAAGCATAGCTAGGAGGATAGATGGCATGCATGCCAGAGAGCGAGAGGAGAGAGAGGCCAAAAGGTCTCGAGAGTCGGGTCATTTCTCTGGTACCCGTACTTCAGGAGCAGGACGCCATGGTAGGGGCTATACGGGTTTCCCAGTTCACTCAGCTCTTCCTTCACCCAGCAGTACTCCAGCTCCTCCCAAATCTCAGGAGCCTTATTATGCACCTCCGGTTTCTAGTGCGCCTCCTGCGCGGGGTACCTCCAAAGGTCAGTCTAGCAGGGGTGGGCCCAGTCAATCACAGCTACCGCGCCCTCCTATAGCCTGTTATGAGTGCGGGGATACCCGCCATATAGTGAGGGATTGCCCTAGGCTTGGGAGGAGTGCACCTCCACAGCAGTCTCAGCAGCAGCGTACCCAGCGGGATTCTCAGGCCATTGTTCCAGCTCCAGCTGCCACCCAACCTGCCCAGCCAGTCAGGGGCAAAGATCGGGGAGATAGAGGTCGCCCTTGGGGGGGGGGCATATTTTATGCCATTCCTGATCGTGCCGAGGCTGTCGCCTCCGATTCTGTTATCACAGGTATTATATTGGTTAGTCACAGAGAGGCATCAGTTCTATTCGATCCAGGCTCTACTTATTCTTATGTGTCATCTTATTTTGCTCCGCATTTGAGTACAGCCCAAGAGACTTTGAGCTCTCCTATTTATGTTTCTACTCCCGTGGGAGATTCCCTTGTTGTGGACCACGTATATCGGTGATGTTTGGTTACTATTCGTGGTTTTGAGACCAGGGCAGATCTTTTATTACTTGATATGGTTTATTTCGATATTATCTTGGGCATGGACTGGTTGTCGCCCCAGCTATGCCAGGTATTCCTCGTATTGAGTGGAGTGGTACTTTTGATCACACTCCTAGTAGAGTTATATCTTTTCTTATGGCTCAGCGTATGGTTGAGAAGGGGTGTGCTGCGTATTTAGCTTATATGAGAGATGCCAGTGCTGATACCCCTTCTGTTGACTTTCTCCCAGTAGTACGGAATTTCCCCGATGTGTTTCCAGCTGATCTTCCGGGCATGCCGCCCGACCGGGACATTGATTTTGGTATTGATTTATTTCCGGGCACTCAGCCCATATCCATTCCTCCTTACCGTATGGCTCCTCCTGAGTTGAAGGAGTTGAAGGATCAGTTACAAGAATTGCTTGATAAGGGTTTTATTCGACCTAGTGTTTCACCGTGGGGTGCTCCGGTCTTGTTCGTAAAGAAAAATCATGGTTCTATGCGCATGTGTATCGATTATCGTCAGTTGAACAAAGTTACAGTGAAGAACCGATATCCTTTGCCTCGTATTGATGATCTATTTGACCAGCTTCAGGGAGCACAGGTGTTTTCTAAGATTGATTTGCGCTCAGGCTATCACCAGCTAAAGATTCGGGAACCGGATATCCCGAAGAGTGCTTTCAGGACTCGGTATGGTCATTACGAGTTCCTTGTCATATAATTTGGGTTGACCAACGCCCCAACAACTTTTATGCATTTGATGCACAGTGTATTCAGGCCCTATCTCGACTCGTTTGTCATTGTTTTCATAGATGATATTCTTGTATACTCCCGGAGTCGGGAATATCATAAGCAGCACCTGAGGACAGTGCTTCAGACCCTGAGGGAAAAGAAATTATATGCAAAGTTCTCAAAATGTGAGTTTTAGTTGAGTTCTGTAGCATTCCTAGGCCACGTGGTATCGAGTGAGGGCATTCGGGTAGATCCAAAGAAGGTGGAGGCCATGCAGAGTTGACCCAGGCCCTCCTCAGCTACTGAGATCCGTAGTTTCCTTGGCCTGGCGGGTATTACCATCGTTTTGTGGAGGGGTTCTCATCGATTGTAGCCCCTATGATTAGATTGACCCAGAAGGGTGCTCCTTTTCAGTGGTCAGACGAGCTTCCAAAAGCTCAAGACGGCTTTGACTTCAGCCCCTATTCTGATTTTGCCTACTAGTTCGGGGTCCTATACAGTTTATTGTGATGCCTCATGAGTTGGACTGGGATCAGTGTTGATGCAGGACGGTAGGGTGATTGCCTACGCTTCCAGACAGTTGAAGGTACATGAAAAGAACTATCCTGTCCATGACCTTGAGTTAGCTGCTATTGTTCATGCCTTGATGATCTGGAGACATTATTTGTATGACGTGCCTTGTGAGATTTACATGGATCATCGGAGTTTACAGCACTTGTTCAAGCAGAAAGATCTGAACTTGCGCCAGAGGAGATGGTTGGAGCTGCTGAAGGATTATGATATCACTATTCTATATCACCCGGTCAAGGCCAATGTGGTAGCCGATGCCTTGAGTCGCTGGGCGGAGAGTTTGGCATATTTACTAGCTTCAGAGAGGCCCATGGCGATGGATGTTCAGGCTTTAGCCAGTCAGTTTGTGAGATTGGACCTTTCGGAGCCCATTCGGGTTCTAGCCTGTGTGGTTTCTCGGTTTTCATTGTTTGATCGTATCAGGGAGAGGCAGTATGATGACCCTCATTTGCTTGTCCTCTGGGACACAGTTCAGCATGGCGATGCTAGGAATGTGACTATTGGCGATGACTGGGTATTGAGGATGCAGGGTCGTATCTGTGTACCCGATGTGGATGATATTCGGGAGTTGATATTGACCGAGGCCCATAGCTCGCGGTACTCCATCCATCCGGGTGCCGCAAAGATGTATCAGGATCTAAGGCAGCATTACTGGTGGAGGCAGATGAAGAAGGATATAGTAGAGTTTGTAGGTAGATACCTCAACTGTCAGTAGGTAAAGGCTGAGCACTACAGGCCGGGGGGGGGGGTTACTCCAGCAGATGGAGATTCCGGAGTGGAATTGGAGAAGATCACTATGGATTTTGTGACTGGTCTCCCTCTGATGCCGAGGAAGTTTGATTCTATTTGGGTTGTTGTGGATCGGCTAACCAAGTCCGCTCATTTCATTCCAGTGTGTACTTCTTACTCAGCGGAGCGGTTAGCAGGGATTTATATCAGGGAGATTGTCCGTCTGCACGACATTCCAGTTTCTATCATCTCAGACAGGGGTTCAGTGTTTACATCACGGTTCTGGAGGGCCATCCAGCACGAGTTGGGTACCCGAGTGACTATGAGTACAACTTTTCACCCTCAGACGGACGGACAGTCCGAGCTCACTATTCAGATTCTTGAGGATATGCTCCGTGCGTGCGTGATTGAGTTTAGAGGATCTTGGGAACAGTTCTTGCCATTGGCTGAGTTTGCGTACAACAACAGTTATCAGTCCAGTATTTAGATGACGCCATATGAGGCCCTATATGGTAGGAGATGTAGATCCCCGGTGGGTTGGTTCGAGCCGGGTGAGGCCAGGTTATTGGGCACTGATTTGGTTCAGGATGCAGTCGAGAAGGTTAAGGTGATTCAGGATAGACTCCGTATGGCCCAGTCCAGACAGAAGAGTTACGCGGACCAGAAGGTTCGTGATGTTTCCTTTATGGTTGGTGAGCGGGTTTTGCTTCGGGTCTCGCCTATGAAAGGTGTCATGAGGTTTGGAAAAAAAGGGAAGTTGAGCCCGAGGTTCATTGGTCCATTTGAGATTTTGAAGCAGATTCGAAAGGTTGCTTATGAGCTTGCCTTACCTCCCAGTTTGGCCGCGGTTCATCCGGTATTCCATGTCTCGATGCTTCGGAGGTATCACGGTGACCCGTCTCACGTGTTGGAGTTCACTTCAGTCCAGCTGGACAATGACTTGTCATACGTTGAGGAGCCAGTGGCAATATTAGACAGGCAAGTCCGAAAGCTCAGGTCAAAGGATATAACTTCAGTAAAGGTTCAGTGGCGGGGTCAGCCGGCCAAGGAGGCGACTTGGGAGACCGAGCAGGATATGCGCAGCCGATACCCTCATCTTTTTGCTACTTCAGGTATGTTCTCAAAGCTCGTTCGAGGACGAACGAATGTTTAAGTGTAGGAGGATATGACGACCCAGCCGGTCATCTTTGGAATTTATGTCCCGTCTCCCCATTAACTGCTTCCCCTAAGTTCATTTCTGCTATTCTGGTTTGCCGAGACGTTCGATGTTGGGATTCGGAGTGTTTTGGGAAACTTAGTCCCTAAATAAGAGCTTAAGTGTTGAAAAATGGTCCGTAATCGGAACAGTGTGAAGATAGCCTTAGAATGAAAATCCGATAGTTCCGTTAGCTCCGTTAGGTGATTTCGGGGTTGGGAGCGTGTTCGGAATATATTTTGGAAGTCCGTAGCTCATTTAGGCTAGAAATGTCAAAAGTTAGTATTTTGACAAATTCCGGTTGATAGGTTAAATTTTGATCCAAGGGTCGGAACGGAATTCCGGAAGTTGCTGTAGCTTCGTTAGATGATTTAGGATATGCGTGCAAAATTTCAAGTCATTCGGACATGTTTTGGTCGGGTTTTTGATCGAATGTGTGTTTTGAAGTTTCTAAAAGAACTTAGGCTTGAAGTTGATGTAATTCGATGATTTTAGTGTTAGTCGAGGTGTTTTGATGATTGGAACAAGTTTGCATAATGTTTTAGGATGCGTTGGTGCTTTTGGTTGAGGTCCGGGGGCCTCGGGTGTGTTTCGGGTGAGTTTTGAGCAAGTACGGACACCCCGGAACTTAGAAAAATGGAGGTGGCAGCAGTGGAGACGCGGACCGCGCTCCTTTTCGCGCTGGGCTCGCGCCCGCGCCCGGGAAGATCTGCAGGCTGCTGGTTCTACTTCGGAAGCTCATATCTTTTGATCAACACGGAATTTGGAGGTGATTCAAAAACGAAAGTTGTAGAGCTTTGAATCTAGTTTTCAGAAACATATTATATTAGGCATTTGGACATTTGTAGAGAAAGTTACGACCTAAATAGTGAAGCCTGTCACTGCAGTCAAATTGCTGCGCAACCGCGACCATTTTTGTGCGGTCAGCACTCCTTGGGCGTGGACCTCGGTCATTTTTGTGCGGTCAGCACTGTCGGAATCCGAGGGGTACTCTATAAATACGAGGTTTTGGGTTTTATTTGATATTTTGACCTATAGAGCTCGGATTTTGGCGATTTTTCGAAGGTTTTTCAAGAAATTCATCGGGGTAAGTGATTCTAACTCAGATTTGGTTAGAATACATGAATATACCATTGAATTCATCATTTAATTAGTGATTTGAGATGGAATTTGGGAAGAAAATTGTGGAATCTTTCAAAAATATAAAATGAAGATTTGAAGGACCAAATGGTGTCGGAATTGGATAAATTTGGTATGGCTAGACTCGTGAGAGTACGAGGTTTCTAGAAATGTAAATTTTATTCGATTCCGAGACGTTGGCCTGAGGGTCATTTTGGTCATTTTACCTATTTTCGGGCCTTAGCTTTAATTTTAATAGTGGAACTAGTTACTTGCGATGTTATTTACAATATGTAATTGGTTTGAATAGATTTGGACCACTCGAAGTCGGATACTCGTGGCATGGGCATTGTTTCTTAGCGATTTTTGTACCGGTTCGAGGTAAGTGGCTTGTCTAACTTTGTGTGGGGGACCTCTCCCCTTAGGATGTCTTTGTAGTTGTTAAAATGCCTTGTGCGCGAGGTGACGGGCGTGTACTTGTGCTAATTGTTTAAAATTCACCTTACTTTACTTATTTAGACTGTGTTTCTTCATGTATTTAACTGTTAAAAAGGCAATTTCACTTGTTTCAGCTTAGGGAGAACATGTTAGTAACTTATTTGCTCTATTTGACTAAATTGCAATGTCTGCCTTTGTGAAGCATGTTAGACTCTAGATTTTTTTTTCTTGTTGTCCGTACTTAGCTTCTTTCTGTTAATTATTGATTTGTTGTGACGTGTTTACGATTGGGTCTACGAGACGGCATCCTGGGAGTTTCCCTCGTTCGTATTTTTGTTCCGAGATTTGGAAGTGCGGGATACTAAGAGATCCCCGGCACAGGATTGATTAATTGGAGGATACTAGGAGATCCTCGGGATACTTGGAGATCCCTCGTGATTAAATGGAGGATACTAGGAGATCCTCGGGATACTTGGAGTTCCTCTGTATATATGAAGAAGATACCAGGAGATCCTCGGGATACCAGGAGATCCCCGATGATAAATAGCCTGTAGTGATCGTTCTTGTATTTGTATTTGTAGCCTGTTCCGTTTACTTATTGTTTTCTCTAGATAATCGAGATTTACTATATTTCCTTTTGTCTATTCATTTCATATTTATTCTTCTGTTTATCTCAGTAGGGCCTCGACCTTTCTCGTCACTACCCCATCGAGGTTAGGCTTGACACTTACTGAGTACCGCTGTGGTGTACTCATGCTACTCTTCTGCACACTTTTGTTGTGCAGATCCAGGTACATCTGAGCAGGCATACCGCCAGTAGCTGTCAGGGAGCATTATTGGAGACTTGAGGTATACATCAGCTACATCCGCAAATCCGCAAAGTCTCCTTCTCATTCTATCCCTAGTTGTTAGTTGTTATTTTGATTCCTCTCTTTGTATTAGACAAATTCTGGTGACTAGAGCAGTGTTAGACTTCTTGTAACCTGTGTTGCCCGTGGGATTCCGGGTTTTGGGATGTTACTTTAAGGATTTGTGTATTTAGTGTATGTGCCATGCGGCATCGTTATACACTTCCTTGTCTATTTAGTGTTTGTTTACTGTTTTTATTCCGAACTGTTAAATTCCACAATGTGTTAGGCTTACCTAGTCGCGAAGACTGGGTGCCGTCATGACAGGCTCACAATTGGTGAACCAGGGTCGTGACATTAATCCAATCTCTGAATAATACGGAAATCTCTAGAGTGTCTTCCGCTAATGAATGTCTATGATCTCCAATTTGAAATCCTACCGCGCAAAAAGCACTTTCCAATGCTACTGATGATGCTTGAATAGCCAGGATATCTCGGGCCATAATTGAAAGTGTTGGAAAAGCCTTGCCATGCTCCCTCCACCATGACAAAAGTTGTTCCTTGCCTTCTTCGTCTTTAATATTTTCCAATCCTTGATTAAGATAAGAATCAAGTTCATCATCAATAGAGGAATAAAAACCTGTTGTATATAATTAAGATAAGAATCAAGTTATCATCCATATCTTTCCATAAAACTTCTGCTAGACGAAGGAGCAGTTTCACAACCAGTTGTATCCATAGATTTATATTTATCAAACATTGATCTAGCATAAGAATATATGCTAGCTTGGACACTCGCCCTGACCGCGCACGCAAATCGCGGAGGAATAAAATGAGGTTTTAAAGACTTCGGAACGCAGAATCGAGTTCTAAAATATAAGATAACCTTTTGGGTAATCACACAAATGCAACATAACCTTTTGGTTAATATAAATATAACCAAAGACCGGTAAAAAGGGAGAATAAACACATTTACTGTGTATTCTTCTAATCTTTTTTTTTTTGGGTAACATTCACTGTGTATACCTAATCGTTCACAAACTAGAATAAATGTAGCTAGAGATAAGTGCATAGAGAAAAGTCTTTGGCACTTGAAGCAAAACAATAGAAAGACTTGTAAACTTAATTTGGAGGCTGATAAGGAGAAACAAGTTAGTTATGCCTAACTCACATAGCTAATACTTGATAATAGCCATAAAAATTAAAATTTTATGGCTATTTGCAAAACTATAAAATTTCTTTGCTACAAAAATTAAGTAGATAAAGGTAATTCCTCATATTAGCTACAATTGCTAGTAATCGTGGCAATAACTACCTAAATAGCTATAAATTTATTGCTACAAATAAAATTTGGTAGCTAATCATAATTTTTTTGCCACAAATCAATAATTACTGTAGCAATAGTTACCTCTTAGCCACAATAAATTATTCAAAATAAAATATTGTAGCTAAATCAATATTTTTGCTTTAAGTTCTAAAAAGTTGTGGCAATAGTTAAATGATATAGTCTCAGATTTATTGGTATAATTGAATTATGTAGCTAATTCTTAGTTTTTTTCCACGAGTTGAAAATTACTATAGATATAGTAACTTTTTAGCCACAATAAAATATTTGAAAGAAAATATTGTAGCTAAGTGAATATTTTTGCTTCAAGTTATTAAAAGTTGTGGCAATATAGGTTATATTAGCCACATGTTTCTCGCTTTAATAGAATTTCGTAGCTAATCATTAATTTTTTCCACGAGTTGAAACTTAATATAACAACAATAACCTTTTAGCCACAATAAACCATTTAAATCAAATATTACCAAATAAATAACTTTGCTTTAAGTTCTAAAAAGTCATGGCAATAGTCATCACGATAAAATGATATAACCACGAATTTATTGCTACAATAAATTTTGTAAATAATCATCAGTTTTTGCCACAAGGTAAATTTTCCGTCACAGTAGCAATCTTCTAGCCACATTATAAATTTAAAACAAAACTTTGTAGTCAAATAAATATTTATCTTCTTATTTTAAGAAAATAAAAATAGTTAGATAATAGTCACTACTATTTGAAATGAAAAAAATCAATAGATACAAATTTAAAGTGACGATAAATTTACGAGTTTACTATACTTTAGTCGTACATCTATGATTGTCATTGCAATAATAGTATTTTAACCGCAATAAGTTATATGTACAAAATTTCATAAGTGAGTAACTTTTTTTCAATGACTAAAATAAGAGTTGCTCAAACAATATCAAGCAAAATTTAATTTTAACTATAAAAGTTATATTTTTCCAAAATAGCATAAACTTCAATGAGCACAAGAAGACTTCAAAGAGCGATGGTGAATGAGGAGGTGAAGGTATAATTGGTGTACTGCTAAGACTTATGAAAGAGGGAGGCCTTCAATTTCCAATCACTTATAACGACAACAGCAAAGCTATCATTTTTGTAAGTACTATATACTGCATATTTCTATCTTCATTATTAGTACTCTTTCTATTCAATTTTTTATGGAACTTGTTTTATTTTATTCCATAAAGAATGACGTATTTCTATGCAAGAAATAATTTAACTTTAAACTTCCTATTTTACCTTTAATGACATGTTTTTATAGCCACATGAATTTCATTACATATTTAATACCACAGGTTCGAAAATTATTTATGTCTTTCTTAAACTTTGTATCTAGTTATACCGTGCCACATAAAGTGAAATTGATGAAGTATTATGATTTATCTTTAATACTAACGTTCTCAAATTGCATAATTAATTTTTGTACTTAAAGAGTCACTTTAGTTAGCTTTCAATTGGGACAACTAATCTTACTTTCGACATAAAATTTACACATTTGAAAATTACAACAAATATTATTTCAATCACTACAACTTGGCAGTAGGATAACGAAACAAGTAGCAAAATAACATGATAATTTTTTTTTTGGGGGTTTTTGGCATTGAAAATTTAAAAGTTCCTTTTGGTGTAGAATAAAGGTAGTAGCACAAATGTAGTACAAATATGTTATTTGAATATTTCAGTAGATATTTGTCAAGAAGGTTGTAAGAGAAATGAATATTGTAACTTGCTCGAAAATGAAGGACATCTTTGGTGCGGAAACATATACTTCATCAACAACAATTAATTGGGCCATGATCGAAATGATGAAGAATCCAAGTATATTTTCCAAAGCTCAAGCAGATGTAAGAAAAATCTTGAGAGGGAAAGAAACTTTTGGTGAAATTGATGTCGAGGAGTTCAAATACCTAAAGATGGATTAAAGAAACTTTCAGACTCCATCCTCCACTACCTCTTTTGCTTCCAAGAGAATGTAGAGAAGAAACAGACTTAAACGGCTACACTATTCCATTGAAAATAAAAGTCGAGGTTAATGTCTGGGAAATGGGAAGAGATCCAAAATATTGGAATGACGTAGAAAGCTTTAAACCTGAGAGATTTGAACACAACTCTATGGATTATATTGGTAATAATTATGAATATCTTCCCTTTGGTAGCGGAAGGAGAATTTACCTTGGTATATCATTTTGTTTAGCAAATGTATATTTTCCACTGTTTCAACTGTTGTATCACTTTAACTAGAAACTCCCAACTGGAATCAATCCAAGTGAACTAGACTTGACTGAGGCGGCTGGAGCAGCTTGTGCTAGAAAGAATGACCTACACTTGATCGCTACTCCTTATCAACATTGTCAAGAGTGATCTCATGGCATCAAACCTTTTCTTAAAATAAGAATCTTGCATTTGAATTTCCTTGTCAAACCTACCATTGTACTTTCTTCCGTTGGTGTTTACTTATTTATAATATTTGTGTCCTTTTTCATATATAGATATATCATTATAGCCTTCCACACAAGCTGTCAAATAAGCTTTTCTGTTGTTTTTATATTTTGTAATGCAGTGACATGCTATCCGTGTGAACTAAATATACTTACTTACATCCCTCCATTATAAAGAAGAGACACTAGAGGGATGCCACAGGTCCAACACTCCTATAGAGAGGGTAATGGCATTGCGGGAGCTTTGGTATGTTGTAGTTTTTGATTACCCTCTACCCTTTTTATTACCACGCTTACTTTGGACTCGCAGGGGATTGTAACTCTACGTTCAGCCCCCTCTTTGTAATCCTTTATTCCCGCTTCAATAAATAAAATGCCTGGTTTTAGTAACCAAAAAAAAGATAATATGCTGGAATCATCATATTTTGTTTTGTGTATTGTTGATATTGAGCTATGTGAATTTTGATGAATAACAGCGAAAAGTTCTTGTCAGTTACTGTTGGACAAGTAAAGGTGAAGTTAAAGGAACTCAGATATGGACCAGGTCCATCTTGTGAAACACAGTTATGATACATGTGAGATGCACGTGAAGGAGACAAACCTAACTTATCAGAAGTGATATCTCCTGATCATGATCGAAAATGTTGCATATTGGATAAGGAGAAAGACTCCTTACACAAAGAGAACACGATTTAGGAAAATGATAGAGTTAGAGTATGAGATCAACTAGAACTCTTCCACCATGGAAGAATAGCATCAGTATCCTAGTCAATCTATAATTGCTAACTTCTTAAATATTAATGTTGTTCTCTTTTACAGGTAATGCACTTAAGCAGAAGTTAAACATGAATTGAGAGCAAAATAGCAAGGCAATTTATATGTGATTCAAGCATGCAAACCTGACGCTACTTGAACCAGATAGAAGAATCAGTTCCAAGTATCTATCTTTTATTCTAGTTCAATTGTAGTAGGTGATTTTACATTGTACCTTTCAGCTTATTTAGAAGCAATTGTATTAGGTACTTAAGAGTTTTCAAGTTAGAGTTAACTTGAAGTTGTCGCAACAGTTGAGGCTGTGTGCCACAATGAGATTAGCGTTAATCCTATGTTTACAAAAGAGTTTTTTGTAAATGCAGTTTTTGGCTCAGTGATTTTAGTGGATAGTTTGGGAAAATTCTACTGGAAGGTAGGTTGTGGTTTTTCACCTTTTGAGCCAGGTATTTTCCACATAAAATCTCTATGTTCTTTATTTTCTGTATTTATTATTCCGCAACAGTGGCAGTTGGAACACATAGAATAACCAGATCCTTCTATAATCAAGTTAAGCAAAAATTGGGTACCACACAAATCACCTCCCCCCTCTTGTGTGGTATTGAAGTATAAAACATCAACTGGTACCAGCGCAGATTTTCCTTGAAGACGCTAACACCTTAGGAACAGATCAAGAGAAGTGCACTACCTGGAAACTGGGAAGGACAATCTACTGCTAGGCCTCCACTCTTTAATGGCCAGTACTATTCCTGGTGGAAGAACAGGATGAGAGACCACATCATAGGAGAAGACTATGAACTTTGGGACATTGTTATTGATGGTCCCCTGGCTACCACAAAGAAGAATACTGAAAGAGTGGACGTGTCAAAGACGAGAGCTGACTGTACTGCTGAAGATTTGAAGAAATGGGAAAAGAATGCCAAGGCCAAGAAATGGCTTGTGTGTGGACTAGGTCCAGACGAGTATAGAAGAATTCAAAGATGACCTACTGCTAAGGAGATCTAGGACACTCTACAAGCGGCCCATGAAGGAACTCCTCAAGTAAAGAGATCAAGAGGAACACTACTGTATTCTCAATATGAGAATTTCACCATGAAGGAAGGTGAAATCATCCAAGAGATGCACATAAGGTTCACAACACTAACAAATGAACTTAAGTCTCTTGGATAAATTATCCTAGAAGAAGACCAGGTTGAGAAAATCTTGTCAAGGGTCTTGCCAGTAACTTGGGAAAGTAAAATCACTGCTATTTAGTAATCAAAGAACATTGCTACTCTTAAGTTGGATGAGCTGATTGGAAATTTCACTGCCTATGGATTGAGAAGGCAAACCATAAAGATGGATGCACCCAAAAAGGAAAGAAGTATGGCTCTTAGAATAGCTGAAGGTGCAAACTTAGAGGATGATGAAATGACTATAATCACAAGGGATTTCAAGAAGTACCTAATCAGAGGAAAGGGTTCTTCAAGAGGTGCAACCTTCAACAAACCAAGGCCCCCTGAAAAACAGACTAGCGAAGGCTGCCACAAATGTGGTAAGATTATCCACATGATCAAGAATTGTCCTGAGTGGGAAATTGAATGGGAGAAAGAAAGGGCTGAACGAAGAAACAGGAAGAAGGAACAGGTTCAACCCAAGAAGAACAAAGGATCAACAAAGGCTATGGTTGCCGCTTGGGGAGAAAGCTCGAATGAGGATTCGAAAGATGAAGCTGGAGATGAATAAACACTTATGGCCTTTTGAGAATCAGATGATGAACAAGAGGTAAGTGTGATTTATCTCAAAGACAAGATTAAATTTTTGTCTAAAGAAAAGCTATCTGAATTACTACTAGACTTCATTGATGAGTCTAAGGTCATAAACAATGAGAAAGAACAATTGTCTAGGGAATGTGTGATCCTAAAAGCTAAGTGCAAAAATCTGGAACTCAGGACTAGTGAAAGTGATAGTAAAATACTGAGTTGAAGAACTAGGTTCTTGAACTTGACACCAGTGTCTTAGAAATTAGATCTGAAAATTTAAAACTGAAATTAGGAACAGGCACAAGGAAAGTTGATCACACACACCTCACCTTAGAATAAAATCTAGGAAAAATGATGGATGAGTTGTACAAGAGATATGAGTAGATAAGAGTCCTAAAAGAAGATTTAGGCAAGGTGAAACATGAACTAGATAGAAACTGCAAATGAAATAAGTCTTCTGATGCACTATCCTGGATACAAGAGCATCATAGTAGCAATGAGAGAGGACATGGTTATGGGACCCCCAGCACTTAAGTAGGATCCCAAAAGCAAGTACATCACACTTCCTGAGAACAAAATTTGCACACACTATGGCAAGACTGGTCATTACAAAAGTGAATATAATGCAAAAGAAAAGGCCAGTCAAAAGAACAAAATCTTTGTTCAAGAGAAAAATAGGCTGCCTGGATAGGCTAAAAAGAATTTAATTCACTTATTTTCCTATAGAAAGGGACCCAAACTAGTTTAGGTTCCTAAGACTAACCTCTAATTTCATTTTACAGGTCCAAGTGAAGGGAAGTAGCCAAATATGGTACATGGATAGTGGCTGCTCAAAGCATATGACTGGAAGTATGAACCAGTTCCTTTCTTTTGAGGACCTAAAATGAGGTAATGTCTGCTTTGGAAATGGTAAGAAAGGTGAGATAATTGGGGTTGGAAAGGTAGGTAAGACAGACTCACATTCCATTGAGAATGTCTACTTGATAGATGTATTGAAATATAGCCTAGTAAGTGTATCACAACTGCGTGACAATGGTAACCTGGTAGAATTCACCTCTACCAAATGTTTTGCGATTAATCTTACCACTGACAAGATTGATTTGCAGGGAAAAATAGTTAACAATATTTACATTGTAGATTTGTCCACTCTTTCAGAAAACAAACTCAATTTCTTAAGTGTGTTGGACAAAATCCCCTCTTATGGCACAAAAGACTTGGTCATGCAAGTCTAAATCAACTCAACAAATTAGTCTCCAAGGACATGGTGATAGGGTTACCTAACATCAAGTTCAAGGAAGAAAAAGTTTGTGAGGCCTGTGCAAGGGGAAAGCAGGTAATATCCTCTTTTAAAAGCAAGAAAGTGGTAAGCATGACCAGGTCGATGGAACTGGTTCATATGGTTCTCTATGGTCCAATGAGAACATTGAGAAGAGGTGGGAAGAAATATGTGATGGTGCTTGTTGATGATTACTCTAGGTTTACTTGGGTATTGTTTTTAACATCTAAGGATGAAACATTTGACATGTTTATTGTCTTTGTTAGAAAAACTCGGAAATAACTAGGTAATCAACTTGCATCAATTAGGTCTGATCATGGAACTGAATTTGAAAATGCTAAGTTTGCTGAATTTTGTGATGAGCATGGTATAGATCATAATTTCTCTGCCCCTACAACGAAATGGAGTAGTTGAAAGAAATAATATGACTCTTGAAGATATGGCTAGGACTATGCCTCTTTCTAGTAAACTGCCCCATAGCTTTTGGGCAGAGGCTGTAAATACTGCATGTTACATCATTAATAGGTGCATGACTAGACCGCTTATAGAGAAGACTCCATATGAGTTACTTGAAGGGAGAAAACCAAATATATCCCATCTTAGGGCATTTGGATGCAAGTGCTTTGTGCACAATAATGGAAAGGACTCCCTAAGTAAGTTTGATCCCAGAAGTGATGAGGGATTATTCTTGGGATATTCTTCACATAGAAAAGCTTATAAAGTGTACAATAAAAGAACTTTGTGTGTAGAAGAAAGTGTACATGTAGTTTTTGATGAAACTAACATTCTTTCTGAGAGTCAGGAACATGAAGATGAAGCTATTGGGCTGGTAAAACAATTGAGTGAAGTCACAGCTCAAGCTGTAGTTGCACCAAAAGAAGGAACAGATGATGGAACAGGTTCTTCCATCTAGGGCAACCTAATAGGGGCAACGGAACAAAGAAAAAGTGAATCTAATTTCCAAATGGAACCTGTCCATGAGCTCGTTCCTTAGCAACAGAACATGAGAGAAACTTCAAATAGAAATCAGTTGGTGGTGAAACCTTACAAGTATCAAAGTTCTCATCTTATTGAGAACATCCTTACTGACCCAACTTCTGGAGTTAAAACCAGATCTCAATTAAAGAATCTGTGCGCTTTTGATGCATTCTTATCTCTTATTGAACCTAAAAAAATTGCTGAAGCTTTGTAGGATTCAGACTGGGTAAATGCAATGCAAGATGAACTCAATATGTTTGAAAGAAGTCAAGTATGGCATCTAGTCACAAGACCCAAGGATAGATCAGTAATTGGCACTAAATGGGTCTTCTGAAACAAACTTGATGAAGATGGAACGGTTACAAGGAACAAGGCAAGGTTGGGGGTCCAAGGATATAGCCAAGAGGAGGACATAGACTATGATGAGACCTTTGCTCCAGTTGCAAGACTGGAGGCTATAAGACTCCTCATAGTCTTTGCAGCACACATGGAATTTACCCTTCACCAAATGGATGTGAAGAGTGCCTTCCTAAATGTCTACTTAAAGGAAGAAGTCTTTGTCAATCAACCTCCAGGGTTTGAAAGTAAGGAGTGTCCAGATAATGTATACAAACTGAACAAGGCCCTATATGGACTCAAGCAGGATCCTAGAGCATGGTATGAATGCCTATCCAAATTCCTGCTTGAACATAGATACAAAAGAGGTAAGATTGAAATCACTCTATTCTTGAGGGAAAAAGGTAAGGATCTACTAGTATTACAAATATATGTTGATGACATAATATTTGGGGCAACCACTGAAAAACTGAGTAAGACATTTGCTAAATTGATGGGGAGTGAATTTGAAATGAGTATGATGGGTGAGCTTAACTTCTTCTTAGGATTACAAATCAAACAAAACCCAAATGGAACCATGATTCATCAACAGAAATATGCAAAAGAGTTCATTGATTGATTGGTACTGCAAAAGAGTTGATTAAGAAGTTTAAAATGGATGAATCAAAGGAAATAGACACTCACATTGCAACATCTACTAAATTAGACATAGATGAACCTAGTTCATCTGTTGATCAGAAGTTGTATAGGGCTATGATTGGTTCACTTTTGTATCTTACTGCTAGCAGATCTGACATTATTTTTAGTGTAGGGCTTTGTGCTCGTTTTCAAGAAAATCCTAAGGAATCCCACTTGACTTTTGTCAAGAGGATACTAAGATATTTGAAAGACGCTATTGACCTTTGCCTCTTGTACCCTAAAGGTAGTAAATTTAATCTAGTAGGATATGCTGATGCTGACTATGCAGGTATGGCTCATTTTTTCGGTTCATGTCTGGTATCATGGACCACTAAAAAGCAGAATTCAGTGGCCTTATCCACTGATAAGGCTGAGTATATTGCTGCTGCCTCTTGTTGTGCTCAAATACTGTGGATCAAACAACAGCTGATGGATTTTGGCATTGAAGTTGGTTTCATCCCTATTTTTTGTGATAACACTAGTGCTATTAGTATGACTAAGAACTCAGTTCATCATAAGAAGACTAAACACATAGATGTTAGACAACACTTCTTAGGGGACAACTATGAGAAATGATTGATTACTATAGAATTTTGTGCTACGGATAAACAGATTGTTGATATCGTTACTAAAGCACTAAGTAGAGAAAGCGTTGAAAGGAACAAGTTAAAATTAGGGATGATTAAGATAACCTAATAGGACCAGATCAGAATGCATAATGAAAAAAATGAAAAAACAATTGGCTAGGAAATCTGGAACTTGTGTAAATATCTAGATTAATTTTTACTCAGTTTCATACTATAAATAGTATACTCCTGTGACATGTGTTGATATGAATCACTAATCTCTACCAAAATCTTCTCTATTTTTGTAAATTAGGCATGATCAAGAGGATTCTAAATGAAGAACCTGGTTCATCAGTATTGGTTTATCTGAATAACGAGGTATGTTTTTTATACTCTACACAATTAGAAATATCAATATTTAAATCATTAGCAAAGTCCTAACTATGTTCAAAAACATCAAAAAATCCTATTCGATTATTTTTTGAACCAGTTCCGTCTCTACTAGAATTCTTACCACAAAAATTGCCTAAAATCTAGGGAAGCTTAACCGCTCATTCAACCTGAAATTTCAGGTTGATTGGACTATAATTGACTGCAAGAAGCTAACGTTAGTCATTAATTAAGTTTCTCTCTTTAAAACCTATAATCACCTTCTGCCACCCTCATTATTCCAAACCGTCAAAATTTCTTTCAATCTGAATTATTCTCTCTTCCAAAAGCTGAACTCCAAAATTCTCTCACGAAATCAGTCACAATGTCGAACCCTCAAGATAACCCAGACACTCCTCCACAACCTAACTCTTCTGATTCCTCCACACCTCCTCAACCCAGTACAACCCCCAGCCTAGGAGGAAACATGTTAAGATGCTTGCTCGTAAAATTGTGGTTTTAGGTGCATTGTTAGAAAGATTGAACGCACAATTGAAGGCTAGCCAAGCCCAAGAATCTGAACACTTAGACGATTCCTTCAAGTCTACAAGTGAGGGGGAAGGAACTGGGTCTTCTGATTCTGAGAAGATTCAGAGTTCCCCTTCTGAGGTACGTTATGGTTTTGTTGAAATTCTAAAAAATAAGTTTTTTCTTATTGGGTCTGTTAGAGATGTGGAAATTCCTGAGTTGAGAAGGAGAGGAGGT
The DNA here is from genome assembly GCF_000393655.2 of Nicotiana sylvestris. NCBI lineage: Eukaryota > Viridiplantae > Streptophyta > Magnoliopsida > Solanales > Solanaceae > Nicotiana > Nicotiana sylvestris. The sequence continues at coordinate 9,836,485 of NC_091065.1, read as the reverse complement.
AAAAATAAAAATGAAAAAGAAAGAGAGAGAGAGAGAGAGAGAGAGCAAGCTGTGATGTGAGAGGAACGGGGGTAGAAGTGGTTGATTCGTCACCCACCTCTGAGATGATTAGACTGGCAATTTGTGGGATTGAGGATGAAATTGTAAAAAAAGTGGAAAGAAAATAGGGGGAAGTGGATCAGGGGAGGCTGCTGAGGGTTTGGTAAATTTAAGTTCTCATGTGGATGAACCTAGTTCATCTATTGAAGAAACACTAGTAGACCTTCTGAAAAAAGTACGTGCCAGTTATAATCCCAAGAAAAGGAGAACTCCAACACCTAAAGTTCCAAGCACTACAAAGAATACCAACAAAAGAAAGGTCAATTCCCCAACAACTGTTGAAATTCCCTTGCCAAAGAGGAGAGCCACAAGAAGTATGGTGAAACAGAGTGAGGGTGAATTACAAAAGGCTTTGGATGAAAGCAAGAAGAAGAGGATAGATAAAGGAAAAACTAAGGTTGTAGAGACTTCTGAGGCTGTTAATATTGAGGAGAGGAGACAGGTCCATTAGGAGGAACATACATATGTGGAGGTTCATATCCCCAAGCCTAAAAAGACCAAGACTTCTTCCAAGAAGTCTTCATCAGGGTCTAAGGTTGATGAATCTTTATTGGCCAAGAGGACAAGGTCTGCAATGAAAAACAAACCAGTTAGAATTGCTGAGGATGAGGGATGGAGTGGTGAAGAAGAGAGTGACTCTGATGGTTAACAAGACAAGCTGGCCAAGTTTGGCAAAAGAAAAATTTTAAAAGAGAGATTACTGAAAGACTTGGTGGAACTAGGAATGGGTCGATTGGTTGATGCACTAGTCACTCAGGGCTGGAAGGACATGGTCATTCAGATATATGGAAGTCTAGCTCGGAATGAAATCATTGAATTCATGGCCAATACAAAGGTCAAGGTTGGCAGAGTTACCAGCCAAGTGAAAGGGGTTCAAGTGACCTTTGATCCAGAGAAGTTGGGTGAGATTCTTGACATCCCAACTGAGGGATATGGTGACTACACTAGGTAAAGATGACCAAGTTTGGATTCCTTTCCTCTTGCTCTTGAAATCACTAGGAGATTCTGTGATGTATATGAAGAAGTGAATGAGGTTAAGTTTGTGCACAAGAGTGAAATAAAGCCATAACAAAGTCCTATTTGAGTTTGTCAACAAGGGCCTACTGCCCAAGCAGGAAAGAAGGCACATTGGTAACTATATGGACTTAGTTCTGATGGAGTGTCTTGAAAGTGGAAGGCAAATCAACTGGCCTGCATTCATCATCAAGCTACTGGACAGGGTTATCAATGGCTCCAAGGCCCATGCCACCCCTTATGAATTTATTCTGACTACTGTTCTGGATCGATGCAAGGTGTCTCTGAAGAAGTGAGAAATAGCCACAAGCAAGGACCATTTTGGCATTAATACTTTGATTTCTTGTGACTATCTAGTCAATGCCATTCCCAATGAACTTGGTTCATCCAAGAAGACACCTCTCAATAGTAAAGTCAGGGTTCTAGTTCAGGAAAGTGGGGCCAAGGATGCTGAGATAGCTAGGCTGAAGGCTCACTTAGTAGAGGTTGAATTTGATAGGTATGCTCTCAGAACTGAGCTCGCCAAGGAAGAGGAGAAGAATGATGGCATTCTTCAAAATATACTGCACCTTCTCCAAGCCCAAAACCAACCCTCTAGCTCTCCCGAGCCTTAGGACTTCTAGCCTTCATCTCCTGAACCTTTCTAGTACCACCAGTGACCCAGATTAGGGATTTCTCTTTTTGTTTGCTCATATTTTGAATATTTTTGCTTTCTTTTTGTGGATTGTGGCAGCAACATATCTTCTATCAATGAAATCTATTGTTTTTGCTCTTGTTGATTGATAATATTTCCTTGATAGTTTGAATGTGTTTGCTTGTTTACTGATGATTAATCCATGATTGCACTTGCAGTTGCCCCGGTGGCCATGAGTAATTGTTAAAATTCTGGGAGTCACACTTTGTCTATGCATCTTTTCGATAATGCCAAAAGGGGGAAGAGCTATTGTGCTTTATATATTCTAAATAAGTGGTGTTTATAACCTAATGAACCTGGTCCTTGATGATAAGTAAATTTTTCTAACTTTGTATTGATGAATAAGCTGAGTTCTGACAGGGCCTAAGTTAGTGAAAAGCATAGAGTTTGTCATCATCAAAAAGGAGAAATTTATTGGCCCAAGTATAGGTTATGTTTTGAAGACTGACAAAGGAACTCAGATATGGACCAGGTCCATCTTGTAAAGCACAGTTATGATCAACTCAAACAAGTGAGATGCGCGTGAAGGAGACAAACCTATCTTATTCGAAGTGATATCTCCTAATCATGATCGAAAATGTTGCATATTAGATAAGGAGAAAGATTCCTTACGCAAAGAGAACACGATTTAGGAAAAGAATAGAGATAGAGTATGAGATCAACTAGAACTCTTCCACCATGGAAGAGTAGCATTAGTATCCTAGTCAATCTCTAATTGCTAACTCCTTAAATATTAGTGTTGTTATCTTTTATAGGTAATGCACATAAGGAGAAGTTAAACGTGAATTGAGAGCAAAATAGCAAGGCAATTTTGCAAGCAATTTATGTGTGATTCAAGCATGCAAACTTGAAGCTACTTGAACCATATAGAAGAACCAGTTCCAAGTGTCTATCTTTTATTCTAGTTCAATTGTAGTAGGTGATTTTACATTGTACCTTTCAGATTGTATTAGGTATCTAGAGTTTTCAAGTTAGAGTTAACTTGAAGTTGTCGCAACAGTTGAGGCTGTGTACCACAATGGGATTAGAGTTAATCCTAGATTTACAAAAGAGTTTTTTGTAAATGCGGTTTTTGGCTCAGTGATTTTAGTGGAGAGTTTGGAAAAATCCTACTGGAAGGTAGGTCGGGGTTTTTTCACCTTTTGAGCCAGGTGTTTTCCACGTAAAATCTCTGTGTTCTTTATTTTCTGTATTTATTATTCCGCAACAGTAGTAGTTGGAACACATAGAAGAACCAGTTCCTTCTATAATCAAATTAAGCAATAATTGGATACCATACAAATCACCCTGCCTCTTGTGTGGTAATGAAGTATAAAACATCAGTTACTTATCGACATAGACCCAAATGAGTATAAAATCTGAGTTAATTAATGGGATTTTTACATAAATAGCTGATTGGATTCATTGTTTAATTTTCATAATCAGTATACATAGATTATACACGGTTATACACATATTTTATATAAATTATTTATATACTATATATCCACCGGCTATCTTTAATTAAAGTGGTTGGACGATTGGCTTTAGGTTAATTCTTCTTAATTAATTGGGTATGATAATTATAGAACATGAAGTGTGAAGTACCAGGAAGGTTATGTGTTACATCGTTCCTGTAAGAATAAGAGTGTCAATGTATATTTATAGTTGGTCTAGGACTTGTACTTGCACGTATTAACTCGTTTCTCGACATGTTAGTAGTAGAGAGAACACTATTAGTCAGTTAGAAAACTAGAAAGGAACGAAAAGCTTCAAGATAGTTTGAACAACATTAATCTACAAGACAAAGGACCCACTATCATTTGCTGGGAAATATATCTGGAAATAATGGACCTCTTGTAGGTATGGCAACAAGAAAAAATTCAATTACAACACTATGAGGTACCAAGGGATCTGGATTATCAATGCATGCAATTGCTAAGGTTATACCTAGTGTGCAAAGCCAGGTCCAGTGCCCTATTTACCGTAACAAGATAGAAAGACTCAAACATGTACAAAGCTAGAATCAAGTCATGTGGCCTACGCTATATAGGGGGCATTGTGAGGGACAACTATGGCGACTTGATCATGGCCTCCTTAGTGCCCATACATAGTAAGAGCAACAACATCACAGAAGCTCTTGCTTCTGAGTTTGGAGTGAAATGGTGCAACCAACATGGCTACGCTAATTTTATTCTTGAACTCGACTCCCTAATTAGTGCAAATATGATGACCAACAGAATGACCAACAATATGAAGAACAAACAGATTGTAGACAACATCATAAATGAGGCAAACATAGGAGTGTATCATTATTTTAGGGAAGGTACTTAGTGTTGGAAAAACTAATATTCCACTTATTCACGGTAAATATAACAATGACACAAGAGAATAACAACGACACCAAATATTTTTACGGGATAAATTACAATATCCGAGTGGAGCAATATAATACCACTATAATAGTACAACTTGGTAGTGTCAAGAGACTACTATAACTTCAAAAGAAATAACACTCTTTATTTTAAACTCCTCAACTACAATATTATTCTCATTCAATATTTATCTCATAGATTATAATATGTGGATTACTCTCTCTGACTCTCTCTGGCTTCTCTTATTTTTGGTGTACTTGAAATGAAAAAGAATGACTCTATTTATAAGCAAAGGAGCCGTCCAATTGAGCCAATCAAATTCATTCGTTGCAATTTGCAGCAATCTGCAAATTGCCATCTTGTTATCGTCCATTTCAACTTGTTGCATTGCAACATGTTGCCAACTTTTGTTTTGCTTTTTCTTTTATTTATTTTTTATTTTAATAGGTCCCATAAATCTCTCCATTAATTTTGATTTTTTCTCTTTATTCCAAGACAAGATCTCAATCTCTCAAAATCTTCAAACTTGAGAGGCTTTGTGAAGATATCTGCAATTTGATCATGAGACTTCACATACTTGAGCTCGACTTCCTTCTTAGCAATGCATTCTTTGATGAAGTGATACCTTGTGTCTATATGCTTGCTTCGATCATGATACACCGGATTCTTCGCGAGTGCTTGTGCAGATTTGTTGTCAATACAAATCTCTATAGCTTCAATTTGTGGAAAATTGAGTTCCTTCAATAATCTTCTTAGCCAAATAGCATGACAGGTACATGATGTTGCTGCTACGTATTCGGCTTCACAAGTCGAGAGTGTAACAATGGATTGTTTCTTTGAACTCCAAGAAATAACAAAATCACCCAAGAAAAATACAAAATCAGTTGTACTTTTTCTATCATCAATATCTCCCGCATAATCACTATCACAAAATCTCATAAGGTTGAAGTCATTAGAAGAAGAATAAAATAACCCAAATTCAATCGTACCTTTCAGGTAACGAAGAATTCTTCTAGTGACTATCAAATGAGTGGAGGTAGGAGCTTCTATGAAAAAGCTTACTATTCCAACTGCAAAGAGTATATTTGGCCTTGTTCAAGTCAAGTACCTCAAATTTCCCACAAGACTTTTGAAAAATGTGGAATCCACTTTAAAACTCGGACAATGTTGTCCCACTCTCCATCGGCGTGTTCACGGGGTTGCAATCGAGCATGTTGAACTTCTTCAATATCTCTTTTGTAAAGTTTTCTTGAGAGATAAAAATTTCATCCTCCATCTGCTTCACTTCTAGGCCCAGGTAGTATGACATGAACCCTACATCTGTCATCTCGAACTCATGGGACATATCCTTCTTAAAAGCTTCAAACAAACTTGGGTTATTACCCGTGAAAATACGATCATCAACATAAAGACAAACAAGAAAGATATCTCCATTAGTATGAAATTTAAGGTAAAGAGCATATTGTCAACTTATCTTGAATCTCAATGCACGAGTTAGAAGATAATCTTATTGTCAAGCTTTATCACACGATCAGGAGTGTTGAAGAAGGGTAACATTCCTAAATGCCCATATAGCCTCCAACTTATAGATGTGGTCGACAACACACCGATAAGAAGAACTCTACTAGACACGACTCCGAGATATCCTAGGACACTTTAAAACCTTAGGCTCTGATACCAAGTTTGTCACGCCCCAAAATCCGAGGAGCGCGATCGACGCTCAACTGAGTAACCCCGACTGAGCAAGCCTGTTAGGTTTCATACTACACAATTTTGTCTTTGAATAAAGAGGAAATGCACACCATTAATCAAATTCTATAAATATGTCATTAACAATTCCATTTCATTTCCATTATCAACTTCGTTCACAATTTGGAAGATATTACAAGTTTTATACATCATTGCAAATCATCAATATTTTTACTTTAATTCAAATACCCAACACTACCCACAACCTATCTACGGAGCCTCTAAATACAACTGAAGAGTAATATGAAAATACCGGCAACAAGGCTCCGGCTATACCTCAAATACAATGTAGATGATAAACAGATGAAACATGACCCCGAAACGAAGTGGGGCTCACCTAGTCAGCTGAAAGGATGATGTGGCACTAGCTGTGACCAACACTCCCTGCTATAGAAACACCTACATCCATTTAAAGACATAGCGCCCCCGGCAAAAGGGACGTTAGTGCCATCGAATAGCACTAGTATGTATAACTATACACCGTCTCATTAGAAAGAACAACCATACAAGGACAAAGAAATCATAAGGATTCAACAAAAGCTTTAAACAATCACTACATCATCAGATAAAAGGAATCACAACTTTCACATAATTTCCATAGCTTTAGTTTGGGGCTTTTAATACTGTTCATCATCATTCACAATACCACCGTTTTCTTGAGTGGAGTCCGATCACGGCACGATCGGCTAAGCCGTCTTTCAAGACGTTACCCTTATTTCAGTCTCACTTTCCAGTTTCAATTATCATTGCATTATCACCATGTGTGTATAACATGGCGTCCGATCACGGCCCGATTGGCTAAGCCGTCTTACAAGACGTTACTCTTTTCCATTAACCATCTCACTTCAATTTTTGTTTTCACATGTATTAGTTCATCGACACTTGGATCCACAAATATCACATCATACTTGGCACTAGGCCATATTTCATAACTCTCATTCCACATCACTTTCACTTTCAACATCAAACTTGCAATTTAAGATAATGGGCTCATACAATAGCAATTCAAGTTATAAGCATAGAGGGGAATTCTCATGATTCAACATAATAATCACAATTTAGCTTGACTTGAAATCTAGGTAATTTAGCATATTGTTCACATTCTTCACATATCCTCAATTACCAAGAATAGCACATTGAACACATTGAGACACACCTTTCACATATATTCTTGCAACACGAAATCCCTTGAAATAACAAATACTTCATAAATCAAATTCCATACTTAAAACATATGCGGGGATACCATGGGAGCTCAATTTCTAAGAAGAGGGGGTTTTAGCCATACATACCTGAAATTTGCCCCTTAATGATACTACAAAGATCCAATACACTTAAGCAACTTCAATCTACAATACAACATTCAATAGGGCCAATATTAGTAATAAATTCCATAACTTATGCCATTTAGGCATATTATCAAACACCTTGTAGGTATAGATCTTTACACCTCATAACTATAGTATTGGTTCATCCAACTATTACCATTAACCAACAATTTATTGCACCATCATTCCTACCCAATTTATAACTTCCAACAACATATGTATGACCATCCATTCACACCCAACCAACAAATCCTATCAAATAATCACCGTTCAATCTCTACAATAATTATATATTTATATTGGAAACTTATGGCTTCCAATCACCACACCAAGAGTACAAATACTTAATTCATACTCATATTCTCATAATATAACCATATATATAAGTCTAAGGGTATAGGATTTACCTTTTGGAAGAAATCTTGCAAACCCTCCTTTGAGTTCTTGAAGGAATTTCTTGACTATCTATGTGTTTCATGAGTAGATTTCATCAATACTAGTGTAGGAATGATGAAATTTTACACCAAGTAGGGTTGGAGGTTTTGAGAGAGTGGAGGAAGACCCTAAGAGTCGTCCAAAAGAAATGGGAGAAAATGAATCCCGAAATTGTGTTTATAAGCCCAGCTTTCGGATGCTGCCTCGGATGCTTCGCATCCCCACTTCACTCCTCTCAAGACCTTGGATGCTGACTTGGATGCTTTGGCAGCACTTCACTGCCAGCTCCTCTTTTTGGATGCTGCCTCGGATGCTTCGCATCCGCACAGTCCTCCACCAGCCTTTGGTAATTTGGTCATAACTTCTTGTAGGAAAGTCCAAATGATGAACGGTTTGAAGCGTTAGAAACTAGACTCAAAGGACTTTCATTTGATAGGTTGTGCATCATCTAAAACATTATATATCTTTAGATATGCTCATCCAGAGTGGGGTCGTGTGCATACTCATTTGGAATTTTAGTCTATCATGCAATTTTTTCAACTTGGCTTAGACTTATACGCTTATTAACATATCCAATTGATATCCATTATATCATGAATCCTCATTTGCACAGAAAATAAAATAATTAGCCTACCTTGGCACCACGAAATCTTAAATTACTTAGCAAAATTTTCCGGGACTTTACAACTAGCAGATGCCCTAGCCTGTTGCTGGGTAGCTACTAACTATGCCAACAAATGTACCGCAATCCTCAAGTACTGATCTGATGGAAGCGGAGGGGGAACTGGATGTATGGCCTCCCTAGGAATCTCCTCAGGTGGTGAAGGAGCCGGTAATCGCTGGGTAGGGGTCTCTCCATGTGACTCGGATTGGGGCCCATCTGCTGGGGGTACCCTGCTAGTCCCCTCACCTACTGTTGTTTCTCTCCTCTAGCTAGTCGTAGCCTTCCTAGTTACCGTCATCTATGCATGCAAACGTCAACACGTAAGCTTAACTCAAATTTCCTATAACTCAGTGCTACAACACGATTTATATTTGAAAGAAGGGTAACTAACTCCTAAATGCCTTGTAGTCCCCTACTTATATAATGTGGTGCACCACACATCTATAAACAAGACCCTACTAGACATGGCTTGTAGACTCCCTAGGATAGAACTGCTCTGATACCACTTTTGTCATGCACCTCACCTATCCTTACATACCACTTGTGACTAAGAGACTTTGAACATGTAATGTCATATTTTCCCAATGGGCCACATTGCAAGATAATGTGCAATGCAAAATATAAAACTGAATAGAGACTAACGCTCACTAAACATCAATATAAACCTGGGTCGGCAAGGCCGTCATAATTACTACAAATGACAAGCTAACAAAATATATGTACAAGGCCTATAAGCCCAATATACTGCACTAACTGACATGATATATCTACAAGCCTCTACTGATGGATATACTGTGATCGAAACAGGGCCCCGACCTACCCTTAACACAGCTACATATATACACAAGATGTACTCCAAACTGCTAGACCCGGCAACTCCGAAAGACGGGGAGCTTACCTATAAGGCTGAACTCAAGAATACACCTACTTAGGAGGTCTACTCGTCTGTATGTCTGAACCTACACTCAAGAAATGCAGCGCTCCCAGAAAGGGATGTCAGTACGAAATAATGTACCGAGTATGTAAGGTAATATACTAAAGCTGAAACTTAACTAATAAAATAATAACTGAAAACAACTGGGAGTGAAAGAAAATCTAAAGATATGCTCATCTGCTGATACTGACTCAACTCTTTCAATGTAGTCAGTAAAATAGTTGCCCGGCCCTATAAGGCTTGGTATCCATATATATCTACTCTGCCGTAGTAGGCTCGCTCATAAGTGCTCGTCCATACTAGGCTCTGTATCTCGACCAAATAGGCTCGCTCGTAGGCGCTCGGCCACAGCAGGCTCGGTATATAACTTACCATTTGATCTGAGGTTGTCCATAGGGGTCTGTCCATCGATTATAGCTCGATGGTAATGAAAATACTTTTAATACTGTACATATGTAAATTCTCTACTCTCTTGACTGGAAGAAGAAAATACTCAACTGAATATGAAGTCCCAATAAGGAGAATATTGTAACTTACAAAATTAGGAAAATATATTTAAATTTCGGGACATGAATTTTTCTTTATATCTCGTTATCAAACTTGTGTAATTACGGAATCATGCAAAATGAACGAAGAGCTTAGACTGAACATACCATGAAGTAGGAACAACTCTGTATAGTTATCCCGTTGGAAACTTTCATGGATTGAATTTAGAATCCAAAAATCGGATTTAAGTATCTGCGCTTTGGATTTAAACGAATGGATTTTGTTCTTGTTTCTTCAACGTTTTTCTTAAAGACCAAGTGACTTTGAAACCTTTCCAAAAATCAGACTTTTTACATCAAGGTGATTTCTAATATTTTGTTCAAAATAATGGAATCCAACACTCTTATGTCTTTAGTTAAGACTTGCTTTTCACAGTCTTTTGTCTTTTGGGTAAGATTTTACAAGACTTATTTTAAGACTTATCTTCCAGACACCTATACATGAATCATCCTTCCTAATTAGTGACCTTGTGCCACGTGGGAGGGTGATAGAATTTATAATTTTTATCCATTTATTAGTTAATTGAGTAATATCTTGTTACCCGGTAATTAATTAATTACCCGCATAATCTAAAAATTGTTCCAAATTACTTAAAATTCTATTTATTTCTAAACATACTTCATATATATTTTATATATTATACTACCATAGTCACATGGTACCTTGCATAGTACTAGTTCATAATTATCGGGTATTGTCGCTTGATCCGTATTTTATTCCAAATTGTCCACTTTCAACGAAACTCGTTTTCTTTAATCCTTGTACTCATTTATCCTTCATGACACTTATTTATCGCTTGTATAAATAGTGTAAATATACTAACGTCAAAATTATCTCACCCCCGAGTCTACGTCAATTAACTGAAGACGAAATTTTAACGTAGGAAAAATGTGAGATGTAACAACCATCTATATTTAGCTTATATCAACCAAAATGAGGTTTAATCCAACTGATTGTTAGGTTGATTTTCCTATCCCAATTGGATTCTCTATCTGTTAATAGAATATATTCGATAGATTGGTTAATGATCTTATTAAGGGATAGTGGAATGGTAGTATTGTTTATATTGTTATTGTTCCTTGTAAGCCAGATGTTCCAAATTACAAAAGCGAATAAAGTATTCCAAGTCACAATTTGGCTTGGAATTTTAGGATTTTCTTATGTAAGAGATTGGAGCCAATTTTGGCATTTTGGTTGGAATTTACTAGTATTAATGCCTAGTTTCTGCCATACAGTATGGACATGAGGGCAGGTGAAGAAGATGTGCATAAGAGATTCTGGTTCTTTACGACAAATTGTGCACTGATCATCTATGTTCAAGCTTATTTGGGATAGATAATTTCTACATGGTAGTCTATTGAGGTTACAAAGCAATAAGAAATATTTGATTTTGTTAGGGCAATGCAAGTTCCATACCTAGTTTGAGTTTATTTGAGGAGGATTTTTACCTTCAACTAGTTCATAACAAGAATTAGTCGTGATGATCCCATTCACATTGCTATCCCAGAATATGGAATCCTTATTATTATCACTGGGGATGAAGGTTGAGAGAATATTGCCAGCTATCTCATCCGGGATAACAAAGGTAATTCTTTCCAAGTTTCACCTATTTTCGGATCTAACATCACATATTCTAAGAGAGTCTTCCTCTTTGGTTAGGGGACCAATGACATAGCTTCTTAGGGTATTTGAGTTTGGGATCCATCTATTTTTCCACAGATTAAGAGAGGAGAAATCGTGGATGGACCATGTCATACCTTTTTGGCATATTTTCCATCACTTAATGTTATTATTCCAAATGAATGAGCCGTTTTAACTTGGCTTATGAGTGTACTTTCTAAGGAGGGTAATTGCCCATAAATTGGTGGTGGTGTTAGCTAATCTCTAGGCTAGACTGGCTAATAAGATTAGGTTCTTAGAACGAGCTTTTCTTAACCCTAATCCCCATTCTTCTTTGGTTTTAGTAACCAAATCCAATTTACAAGGTGAAGCTTCCTTTTATGATCACTTGTACCCCAAAGAAAATTTCTTTGAATTTGCTCAATTTTCTTAAGAGTTTTAGGAGGGAGAAACGTGTATTGCATGTAATATGCTGGTAGACTGGAGAGAGTTGATGTTATTAAAGTACTTCTACCAGCCAGTAATTTATCACATTTTCACCCAGAAAGTTTACTTCTCATAGTGTCAATGATGAATTGGTAATCTTTGTGATTGGGGTTATTATATATAATAGGGAAACCGATGCATTTACCAAAAGTATTGTATACTTTTATCCCAAGGGAATGGGAGATATTTGAGCTAGTTATTTTGCTATAATCTTTTGAGAAAACTATTCTGGATTTAGCGTAGTTTACAGTTTTCTCTGATAGGTCACAGAAGTTCTTAAAGGCAGACTGAATGGATGATGTGGTTATATTGTTGGCTTATCCAATTAAAACCAAGTCATCTACGAAGAAAAGATGAGATAGATGAGGGCTATCTTTGCCCATCATAGCAAGATCCTATGTCCTAATGTCCACTAGATGGTTTACGTAATTTGATAACATTTTCATGAACAATATAAAATATATAGGGGGACATTGAGTTACCCTGCCTTCCCCTACATGGGTGGAAAAACTTGGTTTTTCTTCCATTGACTAGAACAGATGAGGATGTTGTAGATATACATGACATAATTAGTTTGGACATTTTTGGGGGGATTTTGAAGTATAAAAGGGTCTTGTATATGAAAGACCATTCTAACTTATCGAATGCCTTTTCAAGGTCAATTTTGACCAGCATTTTGCCATTAATTTCCTTTTGTTTTTTTGAATTGAGGAATAAGTTCTTGCATAATAATGGCATTGTCACTGGCCCTTCTATTTTTAACGAAGTTAGATTGAGTAGGGCTTATGAGGGTAGTAAGCATTGGCTTTAGCCTGTTTGCAATGATTTTTGTGATAATCTTGTAAATAGTATTGCATAGATTAATTGACCAAATATTATTGAGGTTGTTTGCATTGAGAAATTTTGGAATTAGGCGGAGATAGGTAGTATTGATCTCTGGAGGGATGGCATGTTCACTAAAACTTTTGTGACAGAAAGCCCTACAGAGATTCCTAAAAATTTCAGTATTGTTGATTAAAAAGGGTGTAATACATCAGGCCCCGGAGATTTAAAAGGCTTGAAGGAAAAAATAGTTGTATTAATTTCACTATCAAGTAAGGCATTATCTAATGGTGTAAGGTCAACATTATGGAAACTTGTTGAACTATGTAACATGTGGGTCCAATTTGTATATGTATGACTAGTAGTAAATAGAGAGGTAAAGTGTTCAAGGGTATGATTAAGAATATCTTGGTGATTATCTAGCCATGCGCCTTCACTGTTCCTAAAGAAGCTAATGTGGTTTTGTCTCTTCCTATTAGAGGTACTAATTTGGAAAAATCTAGTGTTAGCATCTCTCTCATTTAGCCAATTAATTCTGGACTTTAATTTTCAATAGTCTTCTTCAAGTTTAAGTATGTTATTGTAGTGTTTGAGAAGGTCCTCTTCCAACTCTTGAAGAAAGAAACTATGGTTATAATGAGGGGATTTTTGGATACTGTTTAATCTAGCTAGGAGTATTTTTTTATCCCTAATTATATTGCCAAAGTGTTCTTTACCCCAAATTTTAATATAGTCAGTAAAGGTTTTGATAGTGTCCATTAAGTCTTAATTCCTCCATTGATTAGCAACAATGTTACCAAAATTTGGATGACTGCACCAAATATTCTCAAGACGAAAAACATTTGCGCAGTGATGATTGATATTATTTAATCTTACTAGAATTGACTTATGGTCCGAGTGGATTTTTGGGAGATGAGTGATAGTAACATTTGGAAATAATCTTAACCAATCATCATTTTCTAAAACACGATCTTATCTTTCTATAATTAACCCTTTCATTTTCCTATGGTTAGACCACGTGAATTTGCTACCCTTGAAACCAAGGTCGATGAGATTACAACAGTCCATATTTTCCCACAGTTTTGAAGCTCTAGATGTTTTTAATGGTCTTCCACCTATTTTTTTGTTGCTACTAATAGTGTCATTTAAGTCCCCCAACATCAAAGGTCCCTTATAATTTTGTGAAAGAGTTTTAAGGTTATCCTACATAATGTCTCTAAGATGGACTTTTGTACTAGCATATTGTCACGACCCAATTCCCGAACCTGGTCGTGATGGCGCCTCTCATGAAGACAAGGCCAGCCATTCAACCCAATTCATCCTTTTAAGACAATTAATTAACACAATTATAGTATAAACATAGTTTAATAATATCCAATAGCGGAAAGTATATATAAAATACGGAAATCCAACCCAACTCAGCCCTAACCGGGGTGTCATAAGTCATGAGCTACTACAGAGTTTACTAAAATTCTACAAAGTATGGAATTAGGAACAAAGTCTGAAGACATCATAAATAACAGAAGATAAGGGAGAAAACGGGTCTGCGAACGCCATGCAGCTACCTCGATAACTCCGATGAAAACTGAACAACAAAAAACTCGCTCTATGCCTCAGGAATACCTGTACGTGCACACATGGTGCAGGGAGTAATGTGAGTACTCCGATCCAGTGAGTAATAAATATAAATAATGACTGAAGGTAAGAAATCACATTAAGACACACAACATTCTATATAGAAGCAGTGAAATTATTTAAAATAACAATTCAGTGAAACATCACGTGAAATTTCTTTTAAACCAGTAAAACAAGTAATTTAGCAGTAAAATGACGAGTAGAAATCTGCCCCTCGGGCTCAATATCAAAACAACAAGCAGAAATCTGCCCCTCAGGCTCAGTATCAAAATACTAACTAGAAATCTGCCCCTCGAGCTCAGTATCAAAATAATAAGTAGAAATCTGCCCCTCGGGCTCAGTATCAAAATAATAATTAGAAATCTGCCCCTCGGGCTCAGTATCAAAATAATAAGTAGAAATCTGCCCCTCGGGCTCAGTATCTCAGAACAGTATCAGCCCCTCAGGCTCAGAACAGTATAAAGCAACCAGTCAATGAAATAAGAGCACATAATTATTATGGCAGATAATGCAGATAAAGAATAAATGCATGAGTGCAATGCAATGCATATGACGGTACCCTCTGGTACCCACTGTGGCGTGCAGCCCGAACCATCCATATTTATTTATCGTCGACGGCGCTCATTGGGGGTGTGTACAGACTCCGGAGGGGCTCCTACTGCCCAAGTGCAATATCAAGCCATCTCGTGGCATCAAATCAATGCCCTCGGCCTCATATCAATCTCAGTATAATAACCCAGACTCTCAGCCTCAATATCAATGTAATCAACCAGGGTCTCGGCCTCAATATCAATGTAATCAACCAGGCTCTCGACCTCAATATCAATATAACACTGCTGCGGCGCGCAACCCGATCTATACTCAGTCCAAAAATCATCATAAGCCCCTTGGGCATTTGTAAAACAGTAGTTCTCAACCCGAAATATCATTTAGAAATATCATTTAAGTTTTCAAATCTTAGAAAGATGGCTGAGTTTGCAAAACAGTATTTAAAACCTTGGACTGAGGTCAAATGATATGCAAAATATGCGAAAGCAGTGATATCAATCCCTGAAGGATTCAAATAATTGGCAAGAAGCCTACAATTGGAAACATGACTGAGGATATAAATTCTTTAACAAAATAAGTGAGGAAAACCAGTCAAAAATCCCCTAAGGGTTCTACAGGTCGGCACAAGGCCCCAAGCATGGCAACAAGCCCAATTCACAATAATAAAGTATACGTCTCAACCAAAAATGTAGTAAAATATCTCTCGGGACGGACCAAGTCTCAATCCCCAACAGTGCTCTACCCCACGCCCGTTACCCGGTGTGCAAGTCACCTCAATATAGCATTACGATGTGAAATTCCGGGGTTTCAAACCTTCAGGACATCATTTACATCTATTACTCACCTCTAGCCGGCCAAATACTACTCCGCGATGCCCTTTCCTTTCGTATCGACCTCCTCGCGCGTCGAATCTGGCCAAAACCACAACGAATACATCACAATAGGCTAAGGGAATATAACCCAATCGAAAAGAACTCGAAAAATATCAAAAATCACGAAATTTGCAAAACCCGAGCCCCGGGCCCACGTCTTGAAATCTAGAAATTTTTACATCAAAATGTTCCTTATCTCGCCACGAGTCTATACATACCAAATTCACAAGAATCGGAGTCCATTTGACCCCTCAAATCCCAAATTTAGAATTTCAATCTCAAGCCCTAATTTATTATAATTTGGCTATGTTTTCATGGATTTCTAGGATGATTCTTCAATAAAATTATGTATTTAACTCACAAAACTTACCTCCAATCGATCTTAGTTGAAACTCCCTTCAATCCCCGTCCAAAAGTTCTCAAAATGACTAAAAATGGTGTAGAAATGGGGTGTTTTTCGCGAATGAAATGTAAAAATTCTGTCTAGAATTTTTCGGAATTACTGTTCACCCCGTATACTGTTCACCCATGTTACTGTTCACGGATACTGTTACGGGTACTGTTCACGGATATTGTTACAGGGTACTGTTTACGGCACTATTCACGGATACTGTTACTGGACACTGTTCACGACACTATTCACGTATACTGTTACGGGACACTGTTCATGGGTACTGCTCATCGGCACTGTGCATAACTACTGTTCACAATGCTGTAAAAAATGCAGTAGCTTTATTTTTTTCGTGCCTAAATCGATCCGTTAACCTTCCGAAATACACCCGAGGCCCCCGAGACCTCAACTAAAAGCACCAAACTGTCTTAAAACATTATCTAAACTTGCTCCAATCGTCAAAACACCTCAACTAACGCCAAAATCATCAAATTATAGCGGATTCAAGCCTAAGTCTTTTAAAACTTCTAAAACACACATTCGATCAAAAACCCGACCAAACGATGTCCGAATGACCTGAAATTTTGCACACATATCCAAAATAACACAATGAAGCTACAGCAACTCTCGGAATTTCATTCCGACACCCGAATCAAAATCTCACCTATCAACCGGAATTCGCCAAAATACTAACTTCGCCAATTCAAGCCTAATTCAACACCGGACCTTCAAAATTACTTCCGGTCCTGCTCCTAAGTCACAAATCACCTCCCGGAACTAACCTAACCGTCAAAATTCACATCCGAGCCCTCTAACTCATAAGTCAACGTCCGGTTGACTTTTCCAACTTAAACCTTCTTAAAAGAGACTAAATGTCTCATTTCTTATCAAAATCGCTCCAAATAAATTCTAATGCACCCAATACCGATAATGAAACACGAGGAAGCAGAAAATGGGACGAACGAGACAGTAACTCATGAGACGACGGATCGGGTCATCACATTCTCCCAAACTTAAACAAACGCTCGTCCTCGAGCGTACCCAGAGTTGTCCTAGAAGCCAACCAAAAGTTGAATGACCCTATCAAGCATAAACCCGGGGATGATCCCACGTCACCTTATCTAATATGGGTCTGATAACGTGTTGTAACTAAGATCACACAATCTAGTCTAGCCCATAAATCATAGAGCCACATTTCACCTTTTCGGAATCATACACAAGATCAGAACCTCATACCTACATTCAGAATAAGTTTGAACCAGCTGTAATAGACCATGCCTGCAACCTTAGGTGCAATTGTATGATATACCAATAACTCAAACAAATGCAGCAATAACTTCCATTCATAGCAGCTGCCCTCAACAACCAAATACCGATAGAAATCTCTTATTAGCCAATGTCTCATTCCAACACTCTCATAGACTGCCAATGATAATTGAAACACGCAATAAATCATAACCATTGCTCATATCAACCATTCATGAGGCCATTTCTCCTCTAGCAATTATAGTAACATTTTTTTTTAAAAACCGAACCTCGATATTTACCCATCAAACATGCTGAAATCAAATCCGTTCGTATTCATCAATGACCCCAATGATCACCTCAAATCCAACACACCACTCTGGTGATATGACACCTCAATACAGGCCTAAGCCACAACTTTCCTAATACGCGCACCAATAAGAAATGGCCTGAACATACTCAAGTCATGAAAAATGACTCAAACGAAAGAGTTGTACCTCAAGCTCATCAGTACCATCAGCGGACCCAACAAGAACATGCCGCAATACTACCGAAATATCATTAGTTTAATAACATTACCTTGTTATGAGACATATACTCTCGTCAAGTCACTTTCAATTAGCAATACTATTTCCCCAATCATCCGAAGATCATTCGCCCTAATCATCTGAAGCTTTTTTCTCTAATCACCTAGAAGAAAATCGCTACACATCTCATGTTCTGCATGATGTACATAGGTATTATTCTAACTCTTACAATATTGACATGACGGATGAGGTATGCATAAATTCATGACCAATGTCGAGACAACGATTCGTTGGTTCTATACTCCTGGCAAGAACTATCACCTCATTTCGAGCAAAATCATGGTCTTAGCTCCTTAATTTACTTCATATACTCAGATTGCACTAATCTCAAATTCAATGATTTCGTCTCACTCAGTACGAACTGCTCAGGCAATAAGCCACCCCAGACATAATCAAAAGTCGTATATGATGCCTCAATATGCCAGTAAGCTACCAATTCGAACGCGGTACAAAAGGAAAACAAACTCTAGAAGGAATTACCAATCTCACACACTAATACAGACTTTCCTTAGAAAACAAGAAGTAAGGCATACAAAATAGCATATAGAAAACTATACTCAACATTACACTGTTGCGGCGTGCAACCCGATCCAAATAACATACCCATGGCGGCGTGCCCCCCGATCCACACATAGATCTCACATAAGTAGATGCACATCAAGCCAAATTTGCTAGTTACAACAAAATACCGAGTATCGGTCGTAAGCATGCTAAGTGCATAATAATATCTCTGAGGGACATATAGCGTTATAAGCCACAAAACTCAAGCACAACTGAGGTGTGATGTACATTCTGAATTTCAAGAGCCAAGATGCTCATATAACGTCATTCCTACACAGATTCTCAACACATAGCAATTTCTCAAGTCGTCTCACAACTCACACGGCGCAATGTATCACTACGCAAAATATCTTACAATGAAACATCAACCTAACTACTCCTCCATGAGGACCGCGTTACTAAAATGCACATATCTGGCCCGATATAGAGCCATTATTCATATTAAATCTATCCATCGACTTCAAGCCGATTCTGATCACACTGAACTAGTCTGATAACCTTCCAAAGGTCCATAATAACTCCCATATTTCTCATAATACACAAGAACAACAATCACAATCGGGGTAATCCTCCCCTGTTCACAACCCAATATGCCAAGTGCCCTCCAGGAATGAATCTTTAATATAACGACACCATCACAAACTTCATACTTGGTTTACATCTTTAATCAATCAAGTGATCACATGCCACACTTATATAATCTTCCCGTGGGACACACTCCCACAACCTACCACAACAATATCTGGAGCGTACCTCCAAACCATCGATCCCACTAATGCTGAAGAGCGATCAAGAGTCATTAACCGGGACGCAAAACCCTTTTTACAAAACACCGATCTTAGGTGACGCTGAAGATAATTCCAACTTACCGTAAACATCAAAACTTATCTCCTGCTCATCCGAGCTCATGACATCTTGTCAAAAAATTTCCTTCACTCGTGCCATTCTCGGCCTAATTTCCACAACCAAAACTGATTCACCAGCATGCATCAAATCGGAACTAACATAGTACATAACCGTACAATCCGCTAACCAATAGCAAGCTCCCCAACTTGGCTCGAAGCCATAGATCACAAACACATATACTCTATTGCTGCCGTAATACCATGGTAAGATTAAACTCACTCCTTCATAAGCTTGTGGAAACACGAATCATTGGAAATTTTAACTCTTCTGCGATTTTTGCATTCACTCACACAACAGTTAAGCCCACTTTTTAGGCGACAAATTTTTTTACCAAGTCCCAAATTTTTCAAAAATTTTGGCAGAGTTTCCTTTGTAATTGGGCCTATCCACCTGCCAGAGAATCACCAAAAGCATCCTAACAACACGTCCACAACTTGACAAAGCATCACAATGTATATCAACAACATTAATCTCAATATTACATGTATTATATTATCAAAATTGATACATGGACATGCGTTGCACCTATTTGAATCATAACACATAGAAAATACCTTTCAATCCTCCATTATTGGGCTATTCAACCGAGTAAGAACATATTCTTTCTTTAATGTTTTCGACCCTCAAGGTGGTCTCCTTGACTCAACGATTTCGTCATAATACATTTACAGAAGCGATCTCAGCTCCCAGACTTATCTAACTAGTATGACAAATAGATTCCCCTCATAAGCCAATTACCCACTAGCTTTACCTTTAGTTAATATTTTTTGTATACCTTCCACTGCCATACACATTACACAATCACTTAATCTTCCTGAGTCTAAACTCATACTGTAACATGAAATTTACTTCACTCCAAATATGAGACATAAAAAGATTCTTCACGCACCAATAACTTGGGACTACACATCCTATCACAATGGAAATCATACACTCAATAGTTCATCTATCATCCAGTAGACCTTCCTTGTCACTTCCAAGTCATATAGATACATCTCGCAGTACTATCATACTCCTCATGTAGCTGTCCAACCATGATTCCCACTAATAGGGACAATATCGAACATAAAGGTTCAAAACACTTGCTCGCACAATCAGCACCTCAGTGCTCAACCTATAGGCAAGATCCGGCCTTAAGTCCTCCAGACTAACCTAACATCAAACTCACCGAGATCACGTCTCGCCCTTCTATCGGGTAATTACAAGCCATCAAGGTAAATCGAATACTGAGTGCTCGTTCGTGCATACAAACATGTGCAAGGAATCGTAAGAGTTACTTTTCAAGCTGAATCAAGGACGCATGATAAGAATTCAAGAATGTGAAGTTTTCCTAAAGGTTCTGCAGCCTCTCGAGGATAAATACAGACGTCTCTGTACCGATCCGCGAGACTCTACTAAACCGGCTCATGACTCGCGAGACCAATTAACCTAGGCTTTGATACCAACTTGTCACGACCCATTTCCCGAACCTGGTCGTGATGGCGCCTCTCATGAAGACAAGGCCAGCCATTCAACCCAATCCATCCTTTTAAGATAATTAATTAACATAATTATAGTATAAACATGGTTTAATAATATCCAATAGCGGAAAGTATAGATAAAATACGAAAATCCAACCCAACTCACCCCTAACCGGGGTGTCACAAGTCATGAGCTACTACAGAGTTTACTAAAATTCTACAAAGTATGGAATTAGGAACAAAGTCTGAAGATATCATAAATAATAGAAGATAAAGGAGAAAACGGGTTTGCGAACGCCATGCAGCTACCTCGATAAGTCCGATGAAAACTGAACAACAGAAAACTCGCTCTATGCCTCAGGAATACTTGTACCTGCACACATGGTGCAGGGAGTAATGTGAGTACTCCGACCCAGTAAGTAATAACTGTAAATAATGACTGAAGGTAAGAAAACACGTTAAGGCACACAACATTCTATACAGAAGCAGTGAAATCATTTAAAATAACTATTCAGTGAAACATCATGTGAAATTTCTTTTAAACCAGTAAAACAAGTAATTTGGCAGTAAAATGACGAGTAGAAATCTGCCCCTCTGGCTCAATATCAAAACAACAAGTAGAAATCTGCCCCTCGGGCTCAGTATCAAAATAATAACTAGAAATCTGCCCCTCTAGTTCAGTATCAAAATAATAAGTAGAAATCTGCCCCTCGGGCTCAGTATCAAGATAATAATTAGAAATCTGCCCCTCGGGCTCAGTATCTCAGAACAGCATCAGCCCCTCAGGCTCAGAACAGTATAAAGCAACCAGTCAATGAAATAAGAGCACATAATTATTATGGCAGATAATGCAGATAAGAATAAATGCATTAGTGCAATGCAATGCATATGACGGTACCCTCTGGTACCCACTGCGGCATGCAGCCCGAGCCATCCAAATATCATCGACGACGCTCATTGGGGGTGTGTACAGACTTCGGAGAAGCTCCTACAGCCCAGTGCAATATCAAGCCATCTCGTGGCATCAAATGAAGGCCTCATATCAATCTCAGTATAATCACCCAGGCTCTCAGCCTCAATATCAATGTAATCAACCAGGCTCTCGGCCTCAATATCAATGTAATCAACCAGGCTCTCGGCCTCAATATCAATATAACACTGTTGCGGCGCGCAACCCGATCCATACTCAGTCCAGAAATCATCATAAGCCCCTTGGGCATTTGTAAAACAGTAGTTCTCAGCCCGAAATATCATTTAGAAATATCATTTAAGTTTTCAAATCTTAGAAAGATGGTTGAGTTTGCAAAACAGTATTTAAAACCTTGGACTGAGGTCAAATGATATGCAAAATATGCGAAAGCAGTGATATCAATCCCTGAAGGATTCAAATAATTGGCAAGAAGCCTACAATTGGAAACATGACTGAGGATATAAATTCTTTAACAAAATAAGTGAGGAAAACCAGTCAAAAATCCCCTAAGGGTTCTACAGGTCGGCACAAGGCCCCAAGCATGGCAACAAGCCCAATTCACAATAATAAAGTATACGTCTCAACCAAAAATGTAGTAAAATATCTCTCGGGACGGACCAAGTCACAATCCCCAACAGTGCTTTACCCCACGCTCGTTATCCGACGTGCAAGTCACCTCAATATAGCGTTACGATGTGAAATTCCGGTGTTTCAAACCCTCAGGACATCATTTACATCTATTACTCACCTCTAGCCGGCAAAATACTACTCCGCGATGCCCTTTCCTTTCGTATCGACCTCCTCGCGCGTCGAATCTGGCCAAAACCACAACGAATACATCACAATAGGCTAATGGAATATAACCCAATCGAAAAGACTTGAAAAATATCAAAAATCACAAAATTTGCAAATACCGAGCCCCGGGCCCACATCTTGAAATCCAGAAATTTTTACATCAAAATGTTCCTTATCTCGCCACGAGTCTATACATACCAAATTCACAA